>NC_057796.1:407607711-407610324 GCF_018294505.1 Triticum aestivum
AGAAACAGACCAAACCTTTATCTCCTTGCACGACACGCAATTAATCTCTGAACATCAATCGATCTCGTCAACATGTGTCGGGGCATGAACCGAATGGGATGTCAAAACTAAGACGCGAAGTGACACGTAGTGGAGGCAACGTGCTTCAAACGAACCGTTTATTTGTATGCATGTCGGACAAATTACAAATAAACATTGGAAATACAAGCATGGTCTAGGCCCACATGCGAATGATACTCGGCGAAATGTTCAAATGAGGCATGCGGGAGGATGGACTCGACCGGAGGGCGACATGATCGATGGAGAAGAGGGTTGGAGAGGAATGAGAAATAAGCAAATGCCACATGATTATACTTGAACGACTCAAATAAAAAATAAGTTGTCTCACTTGGCCTACATAATGAAAGGCCTAATGCGCAACGCGGAGCACTGACGCTCGAATATGGCCGGGAAAATAGGGAAACCGACATGTGGGGCACACCTGTCGGGACGACGTAGCGCAAACTAGTCCAATGGAGGAGCTGGCCCACGACCTCCTCGCCACCGGCAACCGTTCATGTGGGTCGTGGGGGCCAACAATGTGGCGCAGCTCCACCACCGCCTCTGGACACGGCGACCGCGGTGAGCGAAACGCTCATCGTCGCTAGACACAGTCGGTTTCAGTGTGCCGAGGGTGGCGTTAGTGTTGTGGCACGACCAACAGTATGTTTGGTTTGTGCCCAAGGTTGCCCCATCAAAGCATTGGGTAGCCAAAATTTTGGTTGAGGTTTTGGTTGCCCATGATTTGGCCGACATCGGCAAGAAAAATGAACTAGAGTTGGCTAGAGTTCATTGGCATGCCAAAAAAATGGCAACCATCCAAACAAAGACCAATCTTTGGGTCATGACCAAAATTTTGGTAAGGTGCCTTTGGCCACAATCCAAACACACCCCAACACCCGGCTCGTCGAGGATGCACGGGGCGCCGGGACGCGTCCGCGGAGTGGTGTAGCGCGGCCAATTGCATCCTCAGGACCTGAGACCATGCCGGGTCATCTTGCTTTTTCAATGACATGCGTCGATCGCATGTGAGCAAAGGGCATCTCCAACGTTGCCACGACCGCAGCTGACTACCCTGGCACACCAAAAACCCTCGTCCCTCGCGCCGTAGCGCGGTGCATTCCCAGCCGGCGCCAGCTGCCCGCATTCATGCCGTCCGTCCATATGCCGTCGTTAAGAGGCTCGGTGCTCGAGGAACCAACTCCGGTGACTTAATGACGCACCAGGACGCTTGGCCTCACCGGAATGCGCTACTTAAAGCGGCAACGCCCAGCTAACCTCCACACCAAAGCGCATCGTCCTCCTACCTGGCACCACATCCGCCATGACCGCAAGCGCGAACGCTCTGCGGGAGAGTTTGTCTTCGAGAATGGAGCTCGAGGTCGCCGCCCTCGCTCAAGTCGCCGCACAAGCGGTGGCCACGCTGGCGGCCGACGACGGGAGCATCGTTAGCCACGCGTCCTACTTGCCGCCGTCCAACGTCCGGCACCGCCGAGGTCGGGGACTCCTCCGAGGATGAGTAGGGCAAGGGAGGCGGCAGGGCATGGTGTGCCAACTGGCCGGTCCGTCTCTCGTGTTCTACTTTTCCTCGCCGAAGACCGCACCTTCACTTCACGGTCCTTGAACCCCGCCCCCGTACATGGAGATCGCATATGGAGGATGTCCGTCGCCGCTGTAGAATAGGTTTGGGGTCGGGTTTCTTTTATTTTTCTGTCCTATAAAAGTTTGAAATGTAATGAAAATCTGTCGTGTTTGCATTAATCTCGGCCGGTGTATATGAACTTTCACAATAATATAGTATACTGTAGGAGTACTAGCAAGATGCCCGTGCGTTGCACGGAAGATCAAGATCTTGTGGGAGAAATGGATGAACGAGGGAAGGCCTTATCTGCAAATGCACAGTCACGCATTTCACATTTTTCTACATCTACGGGAACCTACGAAAGGGTTAACGTAAATTGCCTCTCTCTCTCCTCCCCTGATTTTCATGGTGGTGGGCCCCTCCCTCCCCCCAATCTACAATCAACAGCTCACACGTTTCACATTATGTTAATTACGTAACTGGGACTACGTAGGTGTAGCATTACTCGTCCTAAAAACCCAACTAAGCCAACCTCCCAGCATATCGCGCGGGAACAGACCCAGCCGCGCCCTTTTAGTCGGGATTACCGGATTACTAGTAGTAGTATCGATGGATCGCGTGAAGCAACAAGTTTTTTTTAGGTGGCGAAGCACCTAGTTTAAAAGGAAAAAAGGCGGTACACTCACAGCACCCCTGTCGCGGTCGCATTGCACCCCACACACATTCGGTCCTGCACACGGCTCACGCAAACGGAACGCGCTTCGGCTTGCCTCTTCACTGACACGTGGGACTACACTTGGAGAAACCGACCATGCGTCAAACTCCCCCCGCCCACTGCGCGAAAATCCTCCCCCCCACCCCAAAATTCCCCCCAAATCCTAGATTCAACCGCCCTTCGGCCAACTAGCCAATAATATTCCCCAAACCCCCTCCCCCCGTCCCCCTCCACTCCATTCGCTCCGCCAAAGCCGCCCTCCCCGCCACGTCGATAC
>NC_057796.1:407610855-407647737 GCF_018294505.1 Triticum aestivum
GATACGTCGGCGCCGCGGTTCGTCGAGGGGACGCACGGCGATCCTCTCGCTCCCACAGTACGCTCTCGTAGACTGCCGTCCTCTAGCCGCGCCGCCACCGCTAGCGACGTTCTTGTGGAGGCGCACGGCGGTTAGCGCCGCCACCGCTGGCGACATTCGTCTGGAGACGCATGGCGGTTAGCTTCTCCCACGGTACGCGCATTCTAGACTGAGGTCCTGTGCATGTCGGTGTAGCGCTGAATGTTAGATGATAGACGTTGTTAATCTCACTGTTTGCCGAAGTAGTTTACAGTCAATATGCTCTGCTTAAGAAGCTTCCTTGCCCTGTTCTGCACTCAATCTGCTTAGCTGCGATGTCATGCCAAGGCCGATTAGTTGCTAAAATATCCTGCCATATATTTATTGTGACGTAGATTGCCATGGTCTAGTAGCCAATCTGTTAGGTGAAATAGCTCTACATCGTTTTATACTCGATCTTTGTTGCTGCGATGGCCTTCGATAGTTTGATGGCTGTGTGCTCGGCCTCATTGACTACTGAAACAGCCTGCCATAATTTAGCACTCAAATCTGTTTGCTGAATTAGCTTTACATATATTTCGTTACTTAGATCTGCTTGTCCAAATATCTTGCCATAGCTTTAGACATTGACCTAGGTATTTTCTTTTGGACTTCATAAAAAAGCATATATGTTTTTCCTGTAATATCTAGTAGAAGAACTAATTTGTATGTCTAACAGATGGACAGGACTTGGATAACTTCTGCTCGAAGATTCTCCCCTGCATATGTCGAGGGGGTTGAAAACTTCATGAACTTTATCAGAGCTGAGTACGGTGGTCCGAAATCAGATGTGCTCTGCCCGTGTAGCAGATGTATGAATTCAGTTACAAGACCGCAGTCAACTGTGCAAAATCATCTACACTTGTATGGGATGTCGGCCACATATACTAGGTGGGTTCATCATGGTGAAGCTGTGAACATCAATGTTATTGACTACGTGGAAGCAGCACATCACCATCTTGATCTGCCTGATGCTCAGGTAGAAGAGGAGGAGGAGGAGATGGTGGCGGAGCCAGTGAGTTTGACCAACATTGAAACAATGCTACGAAATGCTCGTGCATTCCATGAACTTTCACCTGCAGAAGAAAAATGGTGGGCCCGCATGTTGGAACAATGCAACGTGGCTGTCACCCCAGGAAATAAGCTGTCAGTATTCTCAGCTATGGTCACCTTTCTTCAGGTGAAGACATCTGAGCGGATGACCAACAAATCATTCGATGCGATGTTGGCTACTTTCCGCAAAGCTTTCCCAGATGCGTCTGAGCTACCATACACCTATAGTAAAATGAAGAATTTCCTTCGTGCAGTTGGAATTGGATATGATATGATCCATGTTTGTAAGAATAATTGTGTTTTGTTCCAGAAGGATTATGCCAACTTAAGTGAATGCCTGAAATGCAAATCATCAAGATGGAAAGATGGCGATGTTGTGAAGAGGATTCCTCATAATGTTCTAAGACATTTTCCAATTACACCAAGATTGCAGAGGTTGTTTCATGATGCTGAAACAAGAGAGGATGTACTGTGGCATTCTAGGAACCAGGAGTACAGAGATCAGAATGTAATGAGCCATCCATGACATGGTAGTGAGTGGAAAAGCTTCAATCAGAAGCACGAAAAGTTTGCTGCTCACCCGAGAAACATTAGACTTGGCTTAGCTTCAGATGGATTTAACCCATTTGGCCACTAGAGCGCCACATATAGCATGTGGCCAGTGCTTGTTATCCCTTACAACATGCCTCCAAATGTCTGCACCAAAGAATCAAACTACATGATGGCCTTGCTCATCCCAGGTCCAAAAAGTCCTGGAAAGGATTTTGATTTGTTCATGCAGCCTCTTGTGGAGGAACTTCAACAGCTATGGAGGGGTGTTCTCACTCGAGACCTATATAGCAGCCCACCAGCTGATTTCTTTCTGTGTGCTGCTATAATTTGGTGTATCCATGATTATCCGGCTTTGGGCACTATGTCAGGGCGAATGACACATGGTTACAATGCATGTGTTCGCTGTGACAGGAATCCGCTGTCATACGCAATACTTAGCATGATCTGTTACATTGGACACCGCCGTTTCCTTGCCAAGGACAAGCCGCATCCTAGCAAATACCAAAGACATGTGTTCAATGCAAAGCATGAAAACCGTGATGCACCAAAGAGGCTCACCGCCGATGAGTTGCAAGTGGAATTAGAGAAGGTCAGGCATATTACACCAGGAAACCATCCTGATAATGGTAGCGGGAAAAGGAAGCGTGGCAGGGCAGAAGAGAGATTATTGTTTACCCGCAGGTCCACTTTGTGGGACTTACAGTATTGGAAAGATTTGGATCTACGGCATAATCTTGATGTGATCCACATCAAGAAAAATATATGTGACAGCATTATCGGCACACTTCTTAATATTAAAGGCAAGATGAAAGATACCTTAAAATCTAGGATTGATTTGATACACCTGGGTATCAGACAGGATTTGCAGGTGCAAGATGAAATTAAACCATGGGATATGGCACCAGCTGTGTCCGTCTTGGACAAGGTAAAAAGAAAAGAATTCTGCCAGGTCCTGTCACGTGTGAGATTCCCACATGGATTTGCTTCCAACCCTGAAAGGAGAGTCAGTGCAGATGGAAACAAGGTACAAGGGTTGAAAACTCATGACTGCCACGTCCTACTTCCAAGGGTTTTACCTGTTATCCTTAGAGGATTGGGCAGCCCTAACTTATATCACTACAAAAAAATACACTTCCGTGATGATACGTGTTTGTCACAGTAGGTATCGTTTTCTGTCATGCATGTACATCCATGACAAATTTATGACAGAATCAAGATAGTCATACCTGTGCTGTCGTAGAAGTGTTCCATGACATTGCCAAAATTATCATCACGGAAGTGTCCACTTCCATGATGATAAATCGCACGTCACAGAAGTGCTTTCGTCAAGGGTGACCGACACGTGGCATCCACCGTAACGGAACGCCGTTAAGCTATCGGGTCGGGTTTTGGATCCGATAACCCGTTAACAGCCCCGACCAATGGGGATTTTCCATGTGTAAAATCATCATTGGTTGGAGGAAACACGTGTCGGCTCATCGTTGGGACAGATGTCATCCACTCATTGGACGGAAGGCGCCTATGATACGTCGACACGTGGCACGGCCCAACAGAGGCCCATTCCTGTGAAAAGGCCGGCCCGTTTGACTTGGTCAAAAGGTGGCGGGCCGGCCCATGGAAAGCCTGTTAACGACCTGTTCGCATATAGCCCATTTACAACCCGCTAACCCAAGGCCCATTACGCCCTATCCGAATTAGGCCCAGTAGCGTCATCTGGGCCATCCAATATGATTCCAGCCCGTTTTCACTTCTGGCCCATGTATGGCCCATGACGTCTTTCAGCCCATATGAGGCCCTACATAACTCTTGGCCTATTAATGGCCTGTGGTGAAACTGGCCCGTAATGAACAGTGTATCACTTTACACCCATTAACGGCCCGTGGTGAAACTGGCCCGTAATGAACAGTGTATCACTTTATACCCATTAACGGCCCGTGGTGAAACTGGCCCTTAATGAACAGTGTATCACTTTATACCCATTAATGGCCCGTTATTCCGTTGGGCCGTTTCCAGCCCATGTTATCTTTCGGCCTTCTTAGAGCCCATTTATTCTTGGGCTCATTTCCAGCATTCGTTTACTTACGGCCCATTACTGTTATTTTCTGCTTGTGGGCCAAATTCAGCCCGTGGTTACAGTCGGCCCGTTTGTGGTCCGTTAATACATTGGGCCGTTTTCATAGCGTCATCAAATACGGCCTAT
This sequence comes from Triticum aestivum, assembly GCF_018294505.1. Classification (NCBI taxonomy): domain Eukaryota; kingdom Viridiplantae; phylum Streptophyta; class Magnoliopsida; order Poales; family Poaceae; genus Triticum; species Triticum aestivum. Next base: position 407,614,718 of record NC_057796.1, read on the forward strand.
TAACGATGGCCCGTTATGGTCGGTCCATGAACGGACGATTCCAACTCTAGCCCGTTTATGGCCATAATGCGGCCTGTTATTGGCCCATGTTTGTCCAATCGATCATATGGACCGTATAAGGCCCATTGATGATACGGCCCATAGAAGGCCCATTGTTTCTACGGCCCATAGAAGGCCCATTGTTTCTACGGCCCCTAGAAGGCCAACTGTTTCTACGACCCATAGAAGGCCCACTGTTTCTACGGCCCGTAGGAGGCCCAGTGTCACTACAGTAAATATTAGCCCATGGTTATTGTGGCCTAGTTTTAAAAAATAGGTTATTGCAGCCACTAGCAAACCGCGGAAAAAGAACTGCACTGACTACAAGCAAACAAATAAACAAGACAACAAGGAAATAAATAAGCAAGCAACTTATGCTAGGCTATCACGGCTATTACACATATTACATCCACTCGGCATCAAAGTTCGCCACCAGTGCAAATATAGGGAACAAAGTAGCATATAAACGCCGCAGCAAAACAAGTCCAGAACTGAAACCACTTCAGAAGAGTTCAAGAAACAATATCCTGGGTACCCATAATGCTGGCAAGATGCTTAGCAAGCTTATTAACTTTCTCTTGTTTGACGCTTAAATCCTCCAGCGCTGGCTGTTGCACAATAAAGTACGCATCTGAATTCTGCAGGGACTTCCTCAGTCCTTCGGCTTCTTGCCGCAGCACAGCTGACTGATGGCTTTTAGCTTGTAGCTGAGACTAAAGAAGCCGAAGTGATTCTGGCAGCGAGTTCGAAGAGCTTGTGCCAGCGGTACTGGCCAGTAACTCGAACACTACGTCAACGCAGGACTGTGGGGTTTTCTCACTGTCTACAAGATCGTTTATCACCTTTCTTGGAGACCAACAGGGTTGTCTCACTATCTTGAACCTTATCTGCATTACTTTCTCTACCATTGCATAGTGGGGTGCTCTTCTCCAATATTCTGTTTGCATACTACAAGAGAAACAAGCAGACACATCACAGGTTTAGCTTGTAGTATACGAAACTCATTTTGGTAAACCGGTTCAGTAGTAAGGTGGACAGGATAACATCATGAAACAAACATATATCTATGTACTATGGTCACTGTATTGTCCATATCATTCTAGTTTATCTTCCCTAATCAATATAGAGACACAGTTCAACTCATATATTTTTAAGACACAGCAGCATACACAGAATATAAGTGTGAGAAACTACACAGCATTGGCAGCACTTGTAATGTGCATCACATGAGAACATAACTGTTTATACAAATTAAACTGAAATCAACATAGAGCAAGAAGTTAGAACAGCAATCCAGTTGAAGAAATAGGTTTAAAACATACCTGTTGCGCCATTGGAGTTTCAATTGGATCCTTCAAATTCGAAAGTAGTTGGTATGAGTAAATACAGTGATGCAACAGCAAAGGATATGGACCATAGCTACGGAATCTGACCTGAGAACAGTTGCTCTTCTGCTTTAAACGTGGAGTTTGGGTTAGCTGTGGTGGTCTTCGTGCTTTGGGCACTGCAGTAGCTTTACAAACTGCTCGTGTGGGGGTACTCTGTGGTGGACATGGTGCTTTGTCAACTATAAGTGGGTTACTATCCGCTGGGGTTGCGGTTAGATGGGTTGTAGCGGGTTCCCTGCCCAACGGTGTAAGTGTGCAATCTGGAAGAGTCTCGATTATGTGTGGTGGGGCTAGTTTGTGGGCCAGTACAACCATGGTTCTATCTGCATCGACGGGTAGCACTGTCTTTTGTGAAGAACGGGTTTTTGCTCCCTTAGATACTGCCATCACCCCCTCCAATTCAAAAGGCTGATAAACAAGAAAAGAAATTGAACGTACAGACATTGTATGATAGACAGATGTGGTAATTCACATATATGTTGTCTAACCAAACAGGACAGCATGACACAATTTCACATATATGATGCCTAACTAAACAGGATAGCATGACACAGTTTCAGATATATGATGGATAACTTAACAGGATATAATGGCATAACTCAACATATGATGAGTACCTAAACAGGATGACATGACAAAACTATATGATGTCTTTCTAAAATAGGTTGGGATGAAATAATTCACATACATGTTGTCTAAGTATACAGGATGGCATGATATAATTGACATAATTGATTCATATACTAAGCAGCTGGCACTCGCATGTATGATCTCTAAACTAAGCAGATAGAATTCAATATTGTGCATATGATGTCTAAACTAAGCAATGCAAGACACCATATGCATCATATGAGAAATATAAACATTGCAACTTAGAGCCTACACCTCAAGTGGGATATAGGACTGGTCATCTGTCTCTGAATCCTCCTCTGAGGAGCTCCCTGTAACCATCGAGATATATGCTTCAACAGGTACCATTGCCTGCTCTGAAGACCTTGTTTTCACTCCAGATTTTTCCATAACCGGCTCAAATGGCTGATACACATGAAGAGTAGTTCAATATACACAGATTGTCGACAAATGGAATACGTAATGAAAAAAAAGATGGCATGAGATAATTCACATATATGATGCCTGGCTCCATGGCGGTGCATAATTCACATATATGATAACTGGCTGAAAAACATGGCATTGCATAATTCACATATCTGATATAGAAAGAAAACAAGAGGCATTCACACAAAGCATGTCTAATCTAAGCAGATGGCATGGCAATGCAAGACACCATATGCATGATATGAGCAATATAACCCAGCCAAGTTAGAGCATGCACCTCGGGGGGGGGGGGACGACTGGTCATCTCTCTCTGAATCCTCCTCTGAGGAGCTATCTGTAACCAGCAAGAAATCTGCATCGACAGGTAGCACTGACTGCTCAGAAGACCTTGTTTTCACTCCAGATTTTCCCATGACCGACTCAAATGGCTGATGCACAGGAAGAGTAGATGAATGTATAAACATTGTTGACAAATGGAATACATTATGGAAAAAATATGGCACAATACAATTCACATATACGATGACTGGCTAAACAGGATGGCATTGCATGATTCACGTATATGATGCCTGGCTAAAGAAGATGGCATTGCATAATTCCCATATACTCCCTCCGTTCCTAAATATTTGTCTTTTTAGAGATTTCAAATGGACTACCACATACGGATGTATATAGACATATTTTAGAGTGTAGATTCACTCATTTTGTTCCGTATGTAGTCACTTGTTGAAATCTCTAAAAAGACAAATATTTAGGAATGGTGGGAGTATGATATAGAAACCAAACAGGTGGCATTCACACAAAGAAAATCTAAACTAAGCTGATGACATATAAGATGTATAATGTCAGCAATGCAAGGCGCCATATGCATGATATGACCAAGATCAGCATGCCAGGTTAGAGCAAACACCTCAGGTGGTAAACAGGCGTGGTCGGCTCCTTCTGAATCTCCATCTGAATAGTTATCTTCCTCTGGAATACAATCTGGAAATGCAGGAGGGGGGGGGGGCACTTCGCCCACCATGGAGCGGCGTCTACATGACATTATATTCTCACGCAACGGTCTTCTCTTTTTCTCTACATGTTCAGTACGATTGTGTACAATATCTGACATGCATATTAATAAAAATAGTTAGATTTTGTAAGGCCTAAGGGGTGCATGCAAAAATCAAGGCTGATGGTAGCAAACGAGTGGATGGATCCAAAACTAATGATAGTAGGTAGATTATAGCTTCAGTTAAGATAGACAATGGATCATCTATTGTTTGTTGCCCACCCAACATGAACCACATAGAAGACCCCAGATGAACTAGATAGTAGATAGATACTATTCGTTGCTGGCTCGATATGAGACCCATGGGCAATTCAAAACTCAAGATTGAACGATAAAGTAGCAGGTAATAATAACCGATGTATAACGTAAGCAAACACGAAAGACTGTGACCTCTCTTCCGGAACTGTGTAGTCCTCAGGTTCATCTGCTCAGTCGATGATGGTAATGCAGTTGGCGTGGCTGCCGGCAACGGGGAAGATGATCTGAGGCGGCGAAAGGAAGTATGCAGGGGGGATCTCTGCTGCAGTGAACGCTTCTGTCGATGGTGCACCTCAGGTGGGGTGGATGACGGCACGGTAGGAGCAGGACATAACACACAGAGTTTTCTTTGACGCCTATCTGAAAATGAAGTAAATCTGTAGGGGCTCCTTAGAATTGGAGGATTCTATAAACGCAGGGACAGGAAAAACACATGAATAGGATAGGAATGCATGTGCAAAACAGAGCATTTGGAAACATAGGATTTCAGTCAACCTGGGTGTTTGGCTCACATGAATTGGAAGAACAGAGGAATGGAGAAACAAAGTGATGCGACGAGTGTACAACCTCTTTGCCATAGCCTTGTGGACCTCAGCATCATTGGGTTGGACGTGGAGGATGGTGATGATGCTGGTGTGACTGTCGGAGGCGGGGAAGAAGATCCGAGGCCTCTGGAAACGGCGCCGAGGGTACCGCTCCGCTGTGATGGACGGTTCCGTCGTTGGAGCAGCTCTGCTAAGGTGTACGGCGATGTCGGAGTAAATGGCCACGGGTAGCCTAACCGACTACCCCTGGCTCTTCAGAAAATTTATCAGGCCTTTGGGCCTTCAAGCACTCCAAGCATTTGGGCCGCCTTCCCCGGCCGGCTACCACTAAAGCCGACTCCCGGAAGGCGACCCAGCCTCACCGACTCCTCCCCAGGACGACTACGGGGTGGCCGACTCCAAGAAGCCGACCAGGAAGGACGCCGACTCCTAGGGGCCGGCCAAGATCACAACCACCCCTCCTTAACGGCGACGTGACCGGGTGTGGCCACAGTGCGGCCCATGACCCCCGAAGCCCGAGGCGGGCATGGCTACAGGAGGCCGTACGGGAGGGACGTCCCCCGTGCGGCTCGGAACTGTAGCCACGCTAGCCTCGACGTCATCCACGACTCACTCCTGTACGGCCCAAGGGTTGCGGGCCCCTTCAGCCAGAGAGAGGCGTGAAGGCGGCCCGGCTTTTCCTAGTCGGCCAGGAGTATAGCCGGCCTCCAGAAGCCGGCTACTCCCTTCCCCGAAGCAGGAGCCCCATTAAGGAGACAAGACGAGGTGAGGCTACAGTGATAGCCCCCGAGGCGGCCCACTGTAGCCACGCTCACCTCGACAAAGCCCTCATCATCAGAGGCGCGGCTACAGTAAGCAGCCGCCGACAAAACCCTAGGCGGTGGGACCGGCCTGTCGACCAAGTAGCCGGCAGCCGGCGGGACCCACTAGCCGGCTGGACCCAGCAGCCAGCGGAGAAGCCGGCGAGCGTAGACACTGACGGCTGGGACCAGATCCCAGCCGGATTACCATTGTACCCCCGGGGGGTAGGCCTATATAAACCCCCCGGAGCACCCATGCAAAGGGTTCGCTTCAGGTTTTAGCCTTGGAGCATAGTTGGCTTCTAGGTTAACACCCACGCATAGCACACACACCATAGATAGAGAGAAGCAAGAGCTAGCCTTGTTCTTCTTCTCCCTTGATCTCAACAGCTCTAGGAGCGATTGTAGCTACCCCTTATCGATCTAGTGATCATGCGGAGACCCCGCAGAGCAGGACAAGGGGTGTTATCTCCTCGGAGAGCCCCGAACCTGGGTAAGATTCGCCGGCGTGCATGTCTTCGCCTCATCCCGTTTCCAGGCACCGGCGACGTTTTATTGGCTCCCACAATGATAAGCCATCCCTTGGCATATGTCGCACCAACCACCCAACATTTGGCGCCCACCGTGGGGCCAGGTGCACCATCGTCCGGAGACCTGTTCTGGATGGGAACCCTCTTCCTTCCCCACGAGCGCAGCCAGCCTGCTGCGCCCGATGGCGTTTGCCCCGACGCGCTGCAAGGCGTCGACGACGCCTGCGCAGCGAGCAGAGACCCCTTATCGATCAACTTCACGTCTCCAGCGAGCCTGCTGCGGACATGGAGTCGGTCGGCTCCACCGACCCGATGCTCATCGACTACGACACCGCGTCGCTCGACGCCTACCCCTCCGACGTGGTGGTCTTCGACGACCCCCTCCCTCGAGCTGACAGCGGCAGCAGCGCTGTCACCGAAGTGCTGGTCATCAGCCACGTCTCCAACTCGGGCGAGAATGCCCGCGACGCTGAGCAAGCGACGATGCACGACCTCTCCGTCCCCATCCCGGCCGACGCCGACGCCGAGACCCTGGAGGCATGCCGCCTTGCCCTCATCGCGGAGGGCAAGAAGATAGCCTCGATGAGACGCCTCACCGAGGCCCACCAGCGCGAAGTCGACCGCGCCGCCTTCGGGACGCCGCCGCCTAGCGGCCCGAGCCGAGCCGGCTTCGTCCAGAAGCGCGGCGCAGCCGTTGCCAGCATGCTGGGTGCAGATCGCCCCATCTACGCCACCCCGCTCGAGAATCTGCGAGCCGCTCAGGCGGCTGCAGAGGAGCTCAATGGGCTGGGAGCCGATGAGCTCCCCTACATGACAAGACGGATCCAGCAGCTGATCGACGCGGCTGCAGAACGGCACGAATCCGGCGCCCGGGCTGATAGCCATCCCCTGCGCCGGGAGCACGCTGCGACATCCCGCTCGCCGACTGCGAGCGGTGCGCGCCAGAAGAAAGACAAGGAGCCGGCAGCCAGCCGTAGCCGGACTCGCATTACCATCGAGCGCGACGCGGATGGCCGCCCTCGAGCTGTAGAGCACCAGGGAAACCTGCCTCCTCCCCCGCCTCGAAGAGAAAGACGCCTCACTCCACCGCCTGTCACCCATCCGACTCTTGGCGACCGACTCGGCCGCCGAGAAGGAGTCGGCGAGAATGACGCCCGCCATAGGATCGATCGCCTTGCTCGATCCTTGGCGTTAGAAGAAGAAGACGATGTCGGCCCGCCATGCTTTGGCCCCCGCATCCGCGACGAGCCCTTCCCCAAGGGGTTCTCGCTCCCCAGAGACACACCCAAGTACAACGGCTCAGTGAAGCCGGAAGATTGGCTCATCGACTACTCCACAGCTGTCAGCATCGCCAACGGCAATCGGCGCGTCGCCGTGAAGTACGTCCCCTTGATGCTGCAAGGCACAGCGCGCACGTGGCTCAACAGCCTCAAGCCCTACAGCATCAACAGCTGGCTGGACTGCACCGAAGTTTTTGTCCGCAACTTCACCAGCACCTACAAGCGGCCTCCCAAGCCTCGCCAGCTCTCCCTCTGTGTCCAAGGGCCCAACGAGTCGACCCGCGACTACCTCACGCGATGGGCCGAGCTCCGCAACTCCTGCGAGGGAGTGCACGAGGTCCAGGCCATCGAGTATTTCACCGCCGGGTGCCGAGAGGGCACCCTCCTCAAGCACCGACTCCTCTGCGATGAGCCGGCTACCCTCGATGAGTTGCTGATCACCGCCGACAAGTATGCCACTGCCGACTCCTCCATGAAGACCGAGCTCCGAGTGGACGCCTCGGGGAAAGTAGTTGCTCTGGCTCCCAAGACGCCGGCTGGCGACCCTAACCGGCGCCCCTACCAGAACGACCACAAGCGCAAGGGCCCCATGCCGACTTCCTCCAGTCGGCAGGTGGCCACCATTGAAGACGAGCAGCCCGAAGAACGGCCCGCTCCCAAGAAGAAGGGTGGCCGGCCGCCTTGGCAGCCGTCTTTCTCCTACGAACAACCACTCGATGCTCCCTGCAAGTTCCACAGCGGTGCGAAGCCGTCCAACCATACGACACGGAAATGCCACTGGCTCACCCGCATCACCAAGGGCGAAGGGATGGTGCCGCCTCCGCCTCCCGGCCCGCCGCCTCCAGCTCCCCAGCAGCCGGCGGCCCGGCCGGCAGTCGGCGCCATCCAAGACGAGTTCCCCGAAGCGCACGACGCCTACGTCGTCTTCACAAGTCAAGTCGACGACAAGCGCAGCCGACGCCGGCAGCACCAAGAAGTAAACGCAGTCGCCTCTAGCACCGCCGAGTTCATGCACTGGTCGGAAAAGCCCATCAGCTGGAGCCAGGCCGACCACCCAGAGGTGATGCCTTCGCCTGGCTCCTATGGTATGGTCTTGGACGTCACCCTTGCGACGGAGAGGCGAGCTGCCAGATTTTCCCGCGTCCTGATAGACGGCGGAAGCAGTATCAACATACTGTACCGCGATACCATGGACAAGCTGAACATCAAAGCAAAGCAGCTCATGCCGAGCCGCACCGTCTTCCATGGTATCGTACCCGGCCTATCTTGCTCTCCAATCAGCAAGATCAAAATGGATGTTCTCTTCGGAGACAAAGATCACTTTCGCCGGGAAGCAATATGGTTCGAGGTGGTGGATTTGGAGAGCCCCTATCATGCACTACTTGGCCGACCTGCTTTGGCCAAGTTCATGGCTGTGCCCCACTATGCCTACCTGAAGATGAAGATGCCTAGCTCGAAGGGGATCATCACGGTAGCCGGTGACTACAAGAAGTCCATCGAGTGTGCCATGGCCAGCAGCAGGCTGGCCGAGTCCCTCGTGGTGGCAGAAGAGAAGAAGATGTTGGAACGGGTTGTGGCCATGGCCGGCAAGCAGCCGGCCTTGTCCCCTAACCCCAAGGACTGTGATGCGCAGGGCTCCTTCCAGCCTGCCAGAGAGACGAAGAAGATACCTCTAGACCCGGAGCACCCGGAGAGGTTCGCCATGATTGGGGCGAACTTGGACAGTAAATAGGAAGGCGAGCTCGCCGACTTCCTCCGTGAGAATCGAGACATCTTTGCATGGTCCCCAAAGGACATGCCGGGTGTCCCGAAGGATTTTGCCGAGCACAAATTACATGTCCGAGCTGATGCGAAGCCGGTCAAGCAACCCCTCCGCCGACTATCAGAAGAAAGGCGAAGAATCGTGGGAGAAGAGGTAGCCCGGCTCCTTGCAGTCGGCTTCATCATGGAAGTGTTCTTTCCAGAATGGCTTGCCAATCCAGTTCTGGTTTTGAAGAAGAATAACAAGTGGCGCATGTGTATAGACTACACAAGTTTGAACAAGGCCTGCCCAAAGGATCCGTTTGCTTTTCCACGGATTGACCAAGTGATAGACTCCACAGCCGGATGCGAGCTGTTAAGTTTTTTGGATGCATACTCAGGGTATCATCAGATCAAGTTGGACCCGGCTGACCGCCTGAAGACTGCCTTCATCACACCCTTTGGAGCTTTCTGCTACCTGACAATGACATTCGGCTTGAGAAACGCCGGTGCCACTTTTCAGCGTTGCATGCAGAAATGTCTCTTGAAACAACTCGGCACAAATGCCCACGTCTATGTAGACGACATTCTGGTGAAGACAGAGAAGCGCGGTACCTTGTTGGAAGACCTGAAGGAAACATTTGCGAACTTGCGCCGATTCCAGATCAAGCTCAACCCCGAGAAGTGCGTGTTCGGAGTGCCAGCCGGCCAGCTGCTAGGCTTCCTGGTCTCCGAACGCGGCATTGAGTGCAACCCTGTCAAGATCAAAGCCATCGAGAGGATGGAGATTCCCACCAAGCTGCGAGATGTGCAGAAGTTCACTGGCTGCTTAGCCTCCCTGAACCGTTTTATCAGCCGACTAGGAGAGAAGGCTCTCCCCCTGTACCGACTCATGAAGAAGTCCACTCACTTTGAGTGGAATGATCAAGCCGACCAAGCCTTCCATGAGTTGAAGAAAATGTTGACCACTCCGCCTGTCCTGGCTGCGCCAACTGAGAAGGAGCCCATGCTCCTCTACATCGCCGCGACAAGCCGAGTCGTCAGCACTGTTGTTGTGGTCCAGCGCCCGGAGGAAGGCCGAGCCCAGCTGGTCCAGAGGCCGGTCTACTATCTCAGCGAAGTACTGTCCAGCTCAAAGCAAAACTACCTGCACTACCAGAAGATGTGCTATGGGGTGTACTTCGCTGCCAAGAAATTGAAGCCCTACTTCCAAGAGCACCCCATCACGGTCGTGTGCATTGCCCCGCTCGCCGAGATCATAGGCAGCCGGGATGCATCCGGCCGGGTGGCCAAAAATGGGCCATTGCCTTGGCGCCCTACACGATTTTCTATCAACCCCGCACCGCCATCAAGTCGCAAGCATTGGCCGACTTCCTCGTCGACTGGGCCGAGACCCAGTACTTACCGCCGGCTCCCGACTCTACCCATTGGCGGATGCACTTTGACGGGTCCAAGATGCGCACTGGCTTGGGAGCCGGCATCGTCCTCACCTCTCCCAAAGGCGACAAGCTCAAGTACACGCTGCAGATCCACTTCGCCGCCTCCAACAACGTGGCCGAGTACGAGGCGCTCGTACATGGGCTCCGGCTAGCCAAAGAACTAGGCATACGCCGGATCCTGTGCTACGGCGACTCAGACTTGGTGGTCCAGCAATCATCTGGCGACTGGGACGCCAAGGACGCAAACATGGCAAGCTACCATTTCCTCGTCCAGCAGATGAGCGGATACTTCGAAGGGTGCGAGTTCCTTCACGTGCCAAGGGCCGACAACGACCAAGCAGATGCCCTAGCACGGATCGGCTCCACCCGACAAGCCATACCGACTGGCGTCTCCCTCCAGCGCCTCCTCAAGCCGTCCATCAAGCCGTCTCCATAGTCGGATTCCATCTTCGTACCTCCTGCGCCAGAAACAGCCGGATCCGGCTCAAGAAATCCCGCAGGCGGCACGGGGACTTCGACGACTGCCCCGGGGACTGACGTAGTCGCACCCGGCCCAGGGACTTCAGAACCCGGCCCGGGGACTGTAGCAGTCGGCCCGGGGACTGCAACGACACAAGAAGCGGTGGTCGACTCCAATGCAACACCCAACCCACCCACCCGAGTCATGGTGGCCACATTAACAGCAGAAGAAGGCACAGCTCCCTCATGGGCCCAGCCCATCCTCAAGTTCCTAGTCAACAGAGAGCTGCCGGCTGATGAGATCGCAGCAAGACTAGTGCAACGACGAGCCGCAGCATACACAATAATCAACAGGGAGCTTGTGAAGCGCAGCGTCACTGGAGTCTTCCAGCGTTGCGTCGAGCCAGAAAAAGGAGTGGCAATCCTCAAAGACATCCACCAAGGCGAATGCGGCCATCACGCCGCCTCAAGATCCCTCGTGGCCAAAGCTTTCCGCCATGGTTTCTTCTGGCCGACTGCCTTGGAGGATGCTAAAGAAATAGTCAAGAGCTGCAGAGGATGTCAAGTCTTCAGTTCCAAACAACACCTGCCGGCTTCTGCCCTCAAGACCATTCCCCTGACCTGGCCTTTTGCCGTCTGGGGACTGGACATGGTGGGCCCTTTCAAGACAGCCCGCGGTGGCTTGACACATCTACTCGTTGCTGTGGACAAGTTCACAAAGTGGATTGAAGCCAAGCCAATTAAGAAGCTGAACGGGCCGACTGCCGTGACATTCATCACCGACATCACTACTCGGTACGGCGTGCCGCACAGCATCATCACCGACAACGGCACGAACTTCGCCAAAGGCGCACTGGCACGTTTCTGCGCGACACAGGGCATCCGACTGGACTTAGCGTCCGTTGCCCACCCGCAGTCAAACGGCCAGGTCGAGCGAGCAAATGGACTTATCCTCTCCGGCATCAAACCCCGACTGGTTGTACCACTGGAGCGATCGGCTGGCTGCTGGCTCGAAGAGCTGCCGGCTGTCCTCTGGAGCCTGCGCACTACACCCAACAAGTCAACCGGCTTCACTCCATTCTTCCTTGTGTACGGTGCCGAGGCTGTCATCCCAACAGACATCGAGTTCGACTCGCCTCGGATCACCATGTACACGGAGGAGGAAGCCAAAGAAGCAAGAGAAGACGGCGTCGACCTACTGGAAGAAGGCCGGCTGTTAGCCCTCAGCCGGTCCGCCATCTACCAGCGAGGCCTGCGCCGCTACTACAACCGCAAGGTCAAGCCAACATCCTTCCAAGAGGGCGACCTTGTGCTCCAGCTGATCCAGCGAACAGCCGGCTAGCACAAGCTCTCGGCCCCTTGGGAAGGCCCCTTTGTCGTCAGCAAGGCACTCGGCAACGACTCCTACTACTTGATCGACGCGCAAAAGCCAAGAGCACGCAAGAGAGACGACTCCGGCAAGGAGTCGGAGCGACCATGGAACGCAAACCTCCTAAGATGATTTTACAGCTGAAAAGCAGTATGTATCACGCTACCCCTTTTGTATTAAGTTACAGACCAACAGCCCCCCCGAACAGTACTCGGGGACTGCCTTTTATTTATCTATGAATGACGAGTGTCATATCCATGAATGTATTATTACATTTTGAATTCTTGTCCGGCACCGGGTCCGACTAGTCGGCCCGGGGACTGGCCGCCTTGAGCTATATTCTAAGTTCTTCCCGAAGTCAGCAAAGTAGTGCGCCGGCTCCCAAGTCCTCTCTTGTTGAAAGTCACAGCTCAAAGAACTGACTGTCCGACTAGCAAGAGAGAAGACAGAAAGGACGCCCACACGAAAAATGGCTAAGGAACAACTAACCTATATAGCAAAAAGACGGCCTCCATATGTGCCTGCCGGCTGTCACAGCAGCCGGCTGGCCGGCTTCCTAAAAAACTTAGCTTAAGTCCGGCAGAGCTAAAAGTACTTCCCCCTCCCCAATCGGCCAGGCACTCCCCGGCTACAGATTGCAGAGCAACTGTTTGACTAGGGAGGCGGCAACCAAGGGAGGGCGGCAAAGGAAAAAAGCAGAAGGACAAAAAGCGAAAGTACAAGGAAAGACCGATTGCATAACTTATATACATAAAGCCGCCCACAGGCCGGCAACAGACTTAAGTTTGAATACACCAGTGGGTGGAATTGTGCAGACTTAACCAAACATTGTTCAAAAGTAACAAGACAGGAAAACAAAAGAAAGAAGACTAAGGCGCGACTTGGAGGCCGAGCTGGTCGGTGAAGGCAGCTCGCCGGCTGAAGGAGTGGCCGCCTAGCTTGTCCCGGCTTGACCACCTCCCGCGGCAGGAGACGCACTCGCACGCGACGTAGTGCTGGAGGCGCGGTCTGGCTGGCCGGCTACTCCACCAGCCGGCTCGGCGTCTTCACCCTCCTCCTCCTCCTCTTCGCCCTCGTCGCTGGAGTCGATCTCCTCCGCCGAGTCCTCGCCGTGCGCCGGGTCTAGCCCGAACCAATCTTCCGGCTGGGCGACTCCATTGTCGTCCACCTCGGGGGCGAAGACGTTGGTGTCGGTGTAGTCGGCGATCGCTGAAGCCCGCCGAATGATGGCCGGCCGCGCCGGCTCAGCTCCGTGTCGGCTTGCTGCCGCCAGGTCGCCAGCTGGTCCAAGTTCAGGCCGGGATACCAGGCCTTGACGAATTCCAGCGCCCGCCTGGCACCGGAGCGAGCCGCTGACGCCTTCCAAGCCTCGAAGTGGCCGACTGCCACCTCCAGCCAGTCGGCGGTCCGACTGGGGGTGCGAGGGACCACTTGGCCGGGCCAGAGGGCGGCCAAGACCTGCGATCCCGCGCGCTGAAGCCGGCGGAGCAGCCTGTGAGCCGGCTGGATGCGAGCCTGGATCTCCAGGAGCTGTTCCTCCAGCGAGCGGCCGGCGGTTGGCGAGATCTCGAAGCCGGCTTGCCTCTTCGCCTAGCGACGGGCTTCGATGGCCTGGTTGGCGGCAGTGGAATAGCCGGGGAAGTACTCTGCGCGAAGAAGAAAAGGAAAGAAAAACACCAAAATCAGAAAAACAAGTCAAAATGGCAGATGGCAAGAAAGGACGAAGGGGTAGACGACTTACCGTCAACCAGATCCTCGATCTGGCCATAGCCGGAGACCAGAGTCTGCCTGGCCTCTGCCCAGCCGGCCGCCTCCGTCTCGAACTCAGCCTGGAGGGTGGCTTCGCGATCCTGCGCAGCCTTCAGCGCCGCCTGGTGGCCTTCCTCCTGGTCGGCCAACTTCTTGACTAGGCGGTCGCACTCCTGCAGCAAGGCGGCGAGCTCCGCGTCCTTGGCACGAAGAGCAGTCTAGGACTCCCCCAGCTGTGCCCTTAGACTGGCGTTGGCCGCTGCAGAGATAGAAGAAGAAGAACAATGAGAAATCATCAAGGAAGATCCAAGCCGACTGCTCAGCAGTCGGCCCGAATCTCGGGGACTACACCCAGTGGGTGCGCTGACGCGCCCCCACATGAGATAAAGATCAAGTCACATACCTCGGCTTTCAGTGAGATCGGCGGTCTTCTGAGTCAGCTCCCGAGCATGGGAGTTGAAGGCGGCCGCTCGGAGGTTGTGGTAGTCCTGCAAGACGGACAGAAGACCGAAGTGAGAACAAAAGCAGCAAAAACAAAATCTCCAAGAAGTTCCAAGCCGCCTGCTCAGCAGCCGACTCGGAACTCGGGGACTACACCCAGTGGGTGCGCTGACGCGCCCCCACGAGAGAAATCAAGATCAAGAAAGAACAAGATGAGAATACTAACCCGGATGGCTGCCCGCGTGGCGAGGAATTCGTCGGTGAACTGCCTCAGCGCCGCGGCTTGGCTTTGCAGCCGGGTCCGGACGTCGTGTGCAGCGACGTTCACCACGGCTGTCCCTCCGCTCGGCGTCCACCCCGAGGTAGCGCTGGCCGCCTTCGCGTCTCGAGCCGACGAGCTGGAGCCCACGGCCGGCTGTGGCTCCGACGCAGCCTTCTGCGGTTCAGACGCGGCCTTCCCTGCACGCCGGCTTGGCGGAACCCGGACCGCCACCTCAGCCCCCGCGGCCGGCTCGCCCTCCGCCGACTGTACGGGCGCAGGCTCAGGCTGGCGGCCTTGGGTCGCCCTAGTCGGAGGAGTCGGCCCCGGCGCCTCCCCCAAGATGACGATGTCGTCGTCGCTTCCTCCCAGCCCCGGCTGGGAACCGCTGGGTCCCCCTGGCGAGGGATCCACGTCCCCGGGCGCCATGGTGCGCAGGGGGGTGACCATCAAAGCCTCCCCTGCCACCGCTTCGGCCTCTGCCTCTGCCTGGGCCTTGGCTGCGGCCTCGGCGAGCGCCTTCGCCGCCTCCTCCTCCCGAGCTGCCTGGGCGGCGGCTGCCCTCCGTGCCTCCGCCTCCCGCGCTTCCTGCTCCTCCCGCGCCTCCCGCGCGTTCCTTTCCGTCGCCTCCAGGAGGGCGGCACGGGGATCTACGCGGCGGGTGGTGCTCCCAGAGCCCCCTGGCGACTCGACGACGGAGCCGGCGGCCGCCCGCTCAAGTGATAGCGGAGCTCTGACCATTGAAAAAGAAGACGAAGATTCAAGACCCACCAAAGGAAAGAAAGAAGGACAGTACGTAGAAAGAGAGAACTTACGCCGACACAGTCTGCGGCTGCTTCACCACTTTGCAGAAGCGAGCCGCCTTCGCGGCCGCCTCTTCCCGCCTGGTGGCCGCCGCCCCACCCCTGGGCTTCTTCGTCCGGCTACCGAACATGCCCTGGGTGGCGCGACGTTTCTGACCTCTACCCCGAGCAGGCTGCGCGCCGGAGGAGCCCGCGCCGCGTCCGGATGCCAGCTGGCGATGCGGGACGGCTTCGGCTTCGTCCTCGTCCGGCCAGTCGTCGAAGGTAGCGGTGAACCCGGAGCCGCCTGCTTCGCCGCCGGCTTGGCCGGCGGCCGGCTCGGCGACATCCTCCATATGGACCGCCCCCAGGTCGGGGTCCTCCTGGTCGTGTTCGGTCCGGTCGGGGACGAAGCGGCGCTCCACGTCTGCCCCGCCGGCCGGCCGGAGCAGAGGACTCTGTCAAAAGAGCAAGCCGACTGAGTTAGTGTCGGCCCAGAGGAACTCGGCGACAAAGCTGAGAGAAAGAGAGAGAAAAAGAGACGAGGGGAGCGTATCGTAGGCGGAGGATTGGCGCGGCTGTATGGCTCCTTGCCGAATCGCCAGTCTTCGGAAAGTTGGCAGTTGGCCAGGTAATTCACCATGTCGGCGGCGTCGGGCTGCGGCATCTCCTTGGTGCACATTCGGCTCGGATCGAGCTAGCCGCTCATCTGACAGATCAGATGAGGCCGGCTCTGGAGCGGAAGGACCCGGCGCGTGACAAACGCGGCCAGGAGGTCGGGCCCCGTCAGGCCCTCCGACTGGACCATCACCCGCAGGCGGGCGATGGCGGCGTTTCCTCCCTGCGACAGCGTCACCGCCCGGAAGGACCACTGGGGCAGCCTCCCCGCCGGTGGGCCGGCTACGTAAGCCGGCAGGTTGATGTAGTCGCCCCGTGGAGCGATGTTCCGCACGTAGAAGTACGACTTCTGCCACTTCTTCAGCGATTGGATCAGCGTGATGACGGGGAAGGGGTTGTCGGCGCCCGATCTCCGCGACGCGATGAAGGCGCCAGTATGAGCCGGCACGCCTTTACTGCGCGTGCCCAGCTTCGACTGGAAGAACTACCCCCAGAGCTCAAGGGTGGGGAGGACGCCGAGATAGCCCTCGCACAGGGTGACGAAGGCCGACAGCAGCACCACCGCTTTGGGGGTGAGGTGGTGCGGCTGGAGCTGATAGAATTCCAGCCAGGAGCGGAAGAAGGCGCTCACTGGCAGGCCGAAGTCGCGCAGGAAGTGCGAGCGGAAGACCACCCGCTCGCCCTCCCGCGGCGCCGGCCTGATTTCCTTCTCCGGCGCGAGGCGGACCTCCACTTTGTCCGCGCTGGGCAGACGCCGGGTGTCGCGGAGGAAGTCGATGTGGTCTTTATGGACGATAGAGCCATCCCAATCCCCGCCAAGCTGCTCTACGTGGGGAGGCATAGCGGAAGCTAGCGCGGCGGCGGAGGAGCGTGCGGAGGAAGAGCGCGGCGGCGAGGCGCTGTCGCGAGAACGAGCAAGGCAAGAAGACGGTGGAAGTAGGAGGAGCGTGCGAGGGCCTGCCGCCCTCCACCTCCCCCTACTTATAGCCTCACGCGGCCGAAGAGGCCGGACGTGGGGGGGGAGACGTGGGATTAACTGCACCCACTCCCCCCACGTCTCGCGTTTATTACGCATAAGTGCGAGCCGAAACTGCCGCACGGAACGTGCGGGCAGTTTCGGGATACAAAGGATCCGCGCCTGGGCCGGGGCGCGGACGTGGCGGGCCCCCTCCCTGCGGCGACGTCCCATCACGCGCGTGGGCTGGCAGGCTTTCCGGCCACGTGGCACGCCAACAGCCCGAGGCCGGCCCGCGGCCCGGTACACGTACCTGCGGGTTCCCGCCCTCCGACTCCAGAAGAATTCGACTAAGGCGGCGCGCCTGACCAAGGCCGGCTCCCAGCTGCCGGCTTGTCACAATAGGAAGCTGATCGAGCTTCTTGAACCCCACTCCACCTCGAAGCCCAATCAGCTTCGGGGACTACTGTCGGAGTAAATGGCCACGGGTAGCCTAACCGACTACCCCTGGCTCTTCAGAAAATTTATCAGGCCTTTGGGCCTTCAAGCACTCCAAGCATTTGGGCCGCCTTCCCCGGCCGGCTACCACTAAAGCCGACTGCCGGAAGGCGACCCAGCCTCACCGACTCCTCCCCAGGACGACTACGGGGTGGCCGGCTCCAAGAAGCCGACCAGGAAGGACGCCGACTCCTAGGGGCCGGCCAAGATCACAACCACCCCTCCTTAACGGCGACGTGACCGGGTGTGGCCACAGTGCGGCCCATGACCCCCGAAGCCCGAGGCGGGCATGGCTACAGGAGGCCGTACGGGAGGGACGTCCCCCGTGCGGCTCGGAACTGTAGCCACGCTAGCCTCGACGTCATCCACGACCCACTCCTGTACGGCCCAAGGGTTGCGGGCCCCTTCAGCCAGAGAGAGGCATGAAGGCGGCCCGGCTTTTCCTAGTCGGCCAGGAGTATAGCCGGCCTCCAGAAGCCGGCTACTCCCTTCCTCGAAGCAGGAGCCCCATTAAGGAGACAAGACGAGGTGAGGCTACAGTGATAGCCCCCGAGGCGGCCCACTGTAGCCACGCTCACCTCGACAAAGCCCTCATCATCAGAGGCGCGGCTACAGTAAGCACCCGCCGACAAAACCCTAGGCGGTGGGACCGGCCTGTCGACCAAGTAGCCGGCAGCCGGCGGGACCCACCAGCCGGCGGGACCCAGCAGCCAGCGGAGAAGTCGGCGAGCGTAGAAACTGACGGCTGGGACCAGATCCCAGCCGGATTACCATTGTACCCCCAGGGGGTAGGCCTATATAAACCCCCCGGAGCACCCATGCAAAGGGTTCGCTTCTGGTTTTGGCCTTGGAGCATAGTTGGCTTCTAGGTTAACACCCACGCATAGCACACACACCATAGATAGAGAGAAGCAAGAGCTAGCCTTGTTCTTCTCCCTTGATCTCAACAGCTCTAGGAGCGATTGTAGCTACCCCTTATCGATCTAGTGATCATGCGGAGACCCCGCAGAGCAGGACTAGGGGTGTTATCTCCTCGGAGAGCCCCGAACCTGGGTAAGATTCGCCGGCGTGCATGTCTTCGCCTCATCCCGTTTCCAGGCACCGGCGACGTTTTATTGGCTCCCACAATGATAAGCCATCCCTTGGCATATGTCGCACCAATCACCCGACAGGCGACGAGGCTGAAGCATGACAAGACAGACAACGTTAATCTGAAGTGGGACCCTAATATCATCTGCAATAGATGATGTAAAATACATCACCAAAAAGTGCTAGATGTAAAACGCATCAGCCGCGCCATGGCCGCTCCGACAGATGCTGTAAGTACTGTTCACTCTGAACTTAACTGAAGAAAATGAACTTCACAGTCGAAACTGAATTTTACTGTCGAAACTGATTGAACTAGTAACAGAGCATTGCAATAGATGTTTAGGGCGTTCGAGCACTAGTAGCAGAGAAGTAGTGATCTAAATTAGCAGACGCTCGAGCAGGGAACGCACTAGCAGAGAGCAAGTCGTGCAGTAGCACCGCGAGCGAGTGCTAAAGCAGCAACTCCTGCAGCTGCCGGAGGCCGTGCAGCAGCAGCAGCAGCAGCGCAAGCGAGAGCAAGAGCAGAGCAGCAGCACGAACGAAAGCAGGAGCAGTGCAGCAGCGCGACCGACAGCAAGAACAGAGCCGCAGCGCGAGCGAGAGTCAGAGCAGCTGCAGCTAGTGTCGTTGTGGAAGTCGCCGCCGAGGAAGCAACGACATGGGGGAGAGACGCCGTGGATGATGTGGCCGGCGACGGCGCCGTCGATGGAGACACGCCATGTCTGCTCGGTATCAAGCACCGGCAGCCCCGTGAGATCAAATAAAAGATAAAATGCTGCGGTGAGTGCAGAACCTCCTTGGTGGCGCCGAGTTGGCCTCGGCTTCATCGGAGGAATTGGTGAGGGTGCTGCGGTTCCGGTGGGGCAGGTCAAGACGGTGTTGTGGGGATTGAGGTGGCGCGATAGACGAGGTGAACCTCGGGGCAGCTCCTTGGAGGTGGAGGACGGGGGCTGATACGGCGGGACGACGAGATCGACAGCGAATCCTCATCCGGTGCGGTGGATGAGGGACGGCGAGCTGTTGCGGTGGACGACGTAGTCGGGGAAGAGTCTCTGGCTGGGCGGCGGTCGGGAGGCCGATGGAGGAGCGTGGGGTTTCGCGGGTTTTGGCGGCCTCGGTGTACGAATGGGGGGGGGGCGAAGGGGGAGGGGGAGCCAAGCTTAGGGACGCGCTTGTCCGAAATGTAGGGTAAGTTACCAGCGTACCCCCACCGGTTTTGACACCGCGACGTGGAGCTTCATTTCCGGCTGAGGGGTAGAAGGGGGATTTCACGTGTCTGGGCTGCGGGAGCGATTTCGGATGAGGAGGGAGTTCTCGCGCGCGTCCAAATTTTGGGATAACAAGGCGCGGCGCGGGTTGAAGAAGCGGGAGTTTCAAAGCAGGTGAGACAAAAGATACTCGAGCTTGAAAATTTCGGGATAACAAGGTGCGGATTCCTTGTTCGGCAGAACAAACTTAACGTGTAAAAACCAATTCATACAAGACACAAGAGAGTCATGTCCCCTTTTACTATATTGCTATAGATGCCATTGAAAAAACTACAAGAAAAGTGTAAAAAAAATCGGGAGAACAAGATTACCCTGCACAGTACCAAATCGATTCGCACTTCCCTCAACAACAGCAAAAAACAAATCAATTCCCACCAAAGAAAGAGTAGTGTCCATTTTTATATGTTTACAGATGCCATGATCTCGAATTTCAATTTTTGAATCCACGTTATGTTGAATTCGAATATATCGTTAGGTGACATTGCGGTTTATAATTGATGTAGTCGTACATTTTGATCTTCCATCATATATGAACATTTTACTCCACCATGTGAACATATATATTGTTGTCTACCATATGGACTAAATTTGAATCAATTTTCCTTATTTGAATACGATTGTTGTCAAGTTATACAATAATTTAAATATTATCTTGATAACAAAAAACATACATATAGCAGTAATCATATTTCACTATGAACTACATGTACCATACGCTCTCCAATTCAAATACTTGTATCCATTTTATGTTGAATTCAAATCATAGTACATTATTGGTCTAGGTAGCGAGATGTTTGGGATAATCAAAACCCTGTTTTCATACGTATAATTTTTGGCTGAATTGGGACAAGTTTTGGTATAAGCCTCCTGCAAAACCGGAGATTCTCTCAACAAGCCTCGTGGTTCCGAGAGGGAACGTGTCACCTTTGTGTGCGAAACGATATACGCTACCTCCCCCCTGATTTTATTTACAGAGGCAACATAGAACTATATGAGTGCCCTGTTAAATTTTGGAATTATTTCGGGTTCATTTGGCCTTTTTATACATTAATTGAGTTTCTGGACTTTTAATGTGCATAATCTAAATATGAATTGCATGCACATGCTCCGGTGCACCAAGGTGGGTTGAAAAATCACATGTGTGTCCTCGGTTGAATTTCTAGGTCCCATGGAAGAAATGAGAATGAAATTCAAACATCTGGGCGTCATGACTCGGCCGAGAACATCGAGAAACTTTGATTTTAAATTCATGTAAATCCAAAACTCGCCTGGAAATCATGAAACTTGGCATCGTGTCATGTCATGGCACTAACATGTTGTGGTAAAAAATTGGGCCGATTTGGAAGCTCGTGGTTCTAAGAGGGAACGTGCCACCTTTGAGTGTGAAACGATATACGCTGCCCCCCTTGAGTTTCTTAACCAAGGCAACATAGAACTACATTAGTGCCCTGTTAAATTTTGGAATTATTCCGGGTTCGTTTGTCGTTTTTTATACATTAATTGAGTTTCTGGTCATTTAATGTGCATAAGTCAAATTTGAACTACAAGCACATGCTCTCGTGCACCAAAGTTGGTTGAAAATCACATTTGTGTCCTCGGGTGAATTTCTAGGTCCCATGCAAGACATGAGAATAAAATTAAAACATCTGGGCATCGTGGCTCGGCCGAGAACATTGAGAAACTTGGTTTTAAAATTCTTGTAAATCCAAAACACGTCTGAAAATCATGAAACTTGGCATGGATGTCATGTCATGGTACTACCATATTGTGGTAAAAAAATTGGCCGAATAGGAACAAATTTTGGTATAAGCTTCTTGCAAACCGAAGCTTCTCTCAAGAAGGCTCGTGGTTCTGAGAGGGAACGTGCCACCTTTGAGTGCGAAACGATATACGTTGTCCCCCTTGAGTTTATTTACAAAGGCAACATAGAACTACATGAGTGCCCTGTTAAATTTTGGAATTATTCCGGCTTCGTTTGGCCTTATTTACACATTAATTGAGTTTTTGGTCATTTAATGTGCATAATTCAAATTTGAACTACAAGCACATGCTCCCGTGCTCCAAAGTTGGTTGAAAAATCACATTTGTGTCCTCGAGTGAATTTCTACTCCCTCCTTCCATCTATATAGGTCCTAATGCGTTTTTCGAGGCTAACTTTGACCAAACGTTAGAGCAATAATATATGACATGCAACTTACACAAAGCATACTTTCAAATTTGTATGTCAAAGGAGCTTCCAATAATATAATTTTCATAGTATACATCTCATGTGCTATTAATCTTGTCAATAGTCAAAGGCTGTCTTGAAAAACACATTAGGCCCTATATAGATGGAAGGAGGGAGTAGGTCCCATGCAAAAAATTGGCCTAGTTTCATGGCTCGGTCGAGAACATTGAGAAACTTGGTTTTAAAATCATGAAACTTGGCATGGTGTCATGTCATGGTAGTACCATGCCATGGTAAAAAAATTGGCCGAATAGGAACAAATTTTGGTATAATCTTCTTGCAAATCGGAGCTTCTCTCAAGAAGGCTCATGGTTCTAGGAGGGAACGTGTCACCTTTGTGTGCATAATTCACATTTGAAATACAAGCACATGTTCCAGTGCACCAAAGTTGGTTGGAAAATCACATGTGTGTCCTCGGGTAAATTTCTAGGTTCCATGCAAGAAATGGGAATGAAATTCAAAATTCTGGGCGTCGTGGCTGGGTTGGAAACATTGAGAAACTTAGTTTTTTAATTCCTGTAAATCCAAAACACGCATGAAAATAATGAAACTTGGCTTGGTGCCATGACATGGCACCAACATGCTGTGGTAAATTTGCAGTCCGATTTGCGAAGGCGCACACATTAACAATCAACAAAGTCATTTTGGAACAAGTGCTGTCACGTTACAATCGGAAACACAAGTATTACTGAAACCGTGGGCGTTCTACTTACTAGTACCATTTACGTGCCGCCACGCGTCCCCATTTTTTATTAGCTAGGAGGCGCCGTGCAGGGTAGCTATTTGAGTACGAGAAGCGTGCGATCAGACCCCTACGCATGCTTATCGGGAGGAGAGCCCTTTGACCTCCATCTGCCGTCCACCTCTCTCCCAAGGTCTCCATTAATGGCGCCCGAGCCTCTGTTTAATGGCGTGGCTATGTCTCACTCGACTGAGATTTAAGAGAGAAAAAACAAAATCTGAAAGCACGGATCTTGATGTAAGATCCGACGGACATATATAGCATCTACTGCGACTTATAGCAAGACTGATGAATATATAAGGACGATTAATTTTTTTTTATCACAGAAGGGCTTGCCCCTTCCGATTTTCATTACTGAAACCCACCACAATTCACAAGAAGTTCAGCACAACTCCAGCCTAACACGAATGACTAAAAGCTACCAGATTGAAATCGCAACATCCCAAGAGGCCAACAAAGGCCAAACATCCGCGCTAGAATCCAACATTTCACAACCGACGACACAATCCACATCCTAAACCGATTATTTCATCAAAAGAAACCAGTAAACTGAAGGAAGCCCAGCAGCAACTAGAAGAATAGCAACTCCAGGGTCGCCACAGCAAGAGTTTTCTTCATTCCAGCCTCGCAACATTGATCTTCCACAGAAAGATAAGGACGATTAATTGTCTTACATAATTAGAAAGATAATTAAAAAAGCCACATGCGGCTACGCCCGAAATACACAAGGGCAAAAGAAGAAGGAAGACAAGGATCTGGCTCGATGATCTCTACTTTCTTGATGCGTTGCTGCAGGCCGCGGGAACTAGGCTCCGCGGCGAGCGGCGATGAGCTCTTTCGTGTCCTCAAGACGCTGCTTGAGAACATCCACAGATTCCTCCACCAGCCTTTGGCACTCGTTGCGGAGCATGTCATTCTCGTCCATAAGTTTCTTGACGATGACGCCGGTCCTCTTCAACAAGGCACTGGTCTCCTCCTGCTGGTCTGCACTTCGGACGATCTTCTCCCTCAGCAGGTCGCGCTCGGCTCGGAGCCTCTCATTGCCCTCCCTTAGTTGCCGGATGACGCCGGTAGCCTGTTCAAACGAGGCTTTCATGTCGTCCTACAACCTCGCCCAGCCGGAGATCTGATCCATCTGGCTATGGACGATCGCATGCATGCGCTTGTAACAGTCGTCGCCTGCCCGCGAGAAATTTTCCCAGGCTGCCGCGGCGCGGCGGGACATCTCTGCTGCATTCGTGGCGCGGCGGGACATCTCTGCTGCTTCCGCGGCGCGGCCGGACCAGTCTGTTACATCGACGGCGCGGCGGGACCTCCGTGCTGCTTCAGCGGCGCGGCGGGACCTCTGTGCTGATACTTCCGCACGACGGGATATGTCGGCTGCTCTCGCAGCGAGGCGGGACATCTCTCGTGCTTCCGCTTCCATGCTCGCCTCTCCCTGGTGGCAATCTCTCGACCCAGAACTCATGCTGGCCATGGCAGACGCAAGGGAAGGATGCTGAATGACTTGTTTGTTTTTGTGGATGAGGAGTTGAGGAGGAATGTGCAGTCATCTTGGCATACTAGTATTTATAACCGAGTACTAATACGCTCCTAAGTGGGAAACCGTTTAGGTTGTGACCGGTGTGAACAGGTTTGCAATTCAATATAGCGTTGTACTAATACGCTCCTAAGTGGGAAACCGTTTAGGTTGTGATAGGTGTGAACAGGTTTGCAATTCAATATAGCATGGAGTAATTTGGAATGTGACGAGACGCAAGATCAAAATTTATTGACGGCTCTAGTTTCGAAGTGCGGCACTATTCCCAGATGGAGTACTTCTTTTTCTACTCCCGCCTTTCCGGTTTTATAGGGCTTATCTCAAAATTTTAGTTTTTGCCATTTTATAAGGCTCAATTTGGTTGTTCCCCAACACATGTTCAGATTCCAAGGTGCATTAAATCATTGCATGCAAGTATTAAGAGAAAATTGACCAATGCATGTACTTTATGCATGCATGCATTGCAATTAATGCATTGATAAACATAATTTTTTGAGAAAAAAC
The DNA here is from genome assembly GCF_018294505.1 of Triticum aestivum. Classification (NCBI taxonomy): domain Eukaryota; kingdom Viridiplantae; phylum Streptophyta; class Magnoliopsida; order Poales; family Poaceae; genus Triticum; species Triticum aestivum. The sequence goes on from NC_057796.1 coordinate 407,639,347, forward strand.
AAGAGCATTAATTAGGTGCTTTTGCAAACTACAAAAAATATTCCACCACTCACCATCTTGGTTGGTGAGATTTTTGAATTAAGCCCTATAAACCGGAAAGGAGGGAGTACTGCTGTGTACGTGCAATAACTGGCACCGTCGTATACATATCTTACGGTTAATGGGGTGTTCGACAGGAATAGCCGCGTGGCGAGCTCTCACATACGCGTCTGTTTTTTCTCGAAAAGGAGGATGATGACCCCCGGCCTCTGCATCTGGGACTCACACACGCATCTGTAGCTACGAATTGTAGTGTTCTCAACCATCCGATTGGCTCTATCATGGATGTACCTATATACTAAAACATGTCTAGATACATCTATATTTTGACAAATGGAAGGCATGTATTGTGGAACGGAGGCAGTGCTTGTCATCAAAATGGATAAAAAGGGACGTATCTAGAACTAAAATACGTCTACATACATCTCCTTTTATCCATTTTGATGACAAGTAGTACTTCTTACCCAAAGGAACTTTATATCCAACAGACACAAAATATCCGCACGACTGTTGGAAATTACTGATCTGATGTCAAAGTAATTGCTGCATCGCCACCAAAACCCACCATTTCTTAAGCTAAAGTAGACCAAGGTAATCCCTATATTAGCATATTACTAAGATAAACAGAAGGCACTCTAGAAACATATAGGACGTGAGCTTGTCAATCTGAATGTGGAGGGACACAAGCTTAGCCCCGGCCAGCAGCTTGGGCGGAACTGTCAAGAAGGTCAGCTCCTGCACGTCGACGTCGCCAGGATCCTTGCTGCTTGTCACCTCCATTTCCACCTTGACGACGTCGGTCGTGCCTTTGGGCTCCCCCGGCGGGTCGTTCGCCCACAGCTTGGCCACGTAGTGTGGCAGTGGGGACGTCCCCGCTCTGATGCAGACGACCGACACGGCGATAGGCGCGCCGATGTCGAGCACGCCGCTGACCAAGAAAAACGCGCGGCGGTCCTCCTCCGCGAACAGCAAGAGCCGTGGCTCCGACAGTGGCACTTGCAGCTGGAGCACCTTGCCGTACTGGATCCTGTGCACGGGCATGGGATGCGCGGTGCTGATGTGGTGGTAGAGCTCCGGCGGCGGGCCTTCGTAGCCGCAGACGGGCACAGGGCATTTGCAGGGCGCGAGCGGACACACGCTCTGGTGATCGGCGAGCTTGTGGTAAGTGACGTAGAGCCCACAGCCTTCGTGCAGGCACTCCACCCTCACCGATGAAAGGACAGAGTCCACCGCCGTGTTCCGCACGTCGAAGCCACCGCCGCACTCACACTTCTGGCACTGCCGCTGGTTCCTGGGGCACTCGATGCGGCAGTCCGCGCAGGCCAGGTGCCCTCCCTTGCACTGCAGAAATCAATCGAACAACACATCAATCAAGAAACCTGCACCTTGCTCAATCAGCCGAACGGACGAGGTGTATTCGAACCTCATACACTGGAGGCGTCAAGGGGCGGAGGCACAAGGGGCAGTGGAGCACGGTGAGGTCCATGGAGACCTTAGAGAGCTCCATCGTCGGGTCCTGTTCGGTCTGCATGATCTCGCCCTCCTCGTGCACAACCATCTCTCGACTTGGGCCGGGGTATTACAAAGCTTTACCGTCACATATTTTATACTACTTCAAGGTGCATTAAATCAACACATGCAAGTATCAAAAGGAGAATCATGGCATGCATGCATGCGTTGTAATTAATGCATCGATAAACGCAAATTATTGAAATATATCGAGTGCAGTGCTTTGATGTGTCGCGTCAACTCGTACATCAACGAGAAGTTTGATTATCCTCTCCCTCGCGGACTTAACTACACCTGCCTTTGGCCGTATGACAGGTTGGCCACACACCTGTTGGGCCCACCTGTCATACACGCAAAGGCAGGAGCGTCCCTCCCTGGCCCATGAGCGTGGTGGCTGGCAAGACTAGGAGAAGCTTTCGCTACACGCTCTCCCTCCCGCACGTGGTGGACATGCAGCAGTTCAATCGGTGTAAGATGGCCAGAAGCATACTGTAGTACTCCTCCAGTGCAGTAGTACTCCATCATTGTTCGACTTCCTGAAGAGGCGAAGAGCCAAGCGCAGCCCGGACGCTCGTGTGGCAGTTTCATGTGTAGAGTAGTCTAGGATAGCGTGTACCATGCCTGTAAGCTTAAAATCGTTGGGGTCGGCTCCATGCTATGTGGCCGTCTCGAAGTTTAAAAAAAATTAAAATAGTCTTCTGGCCCTACCTGACACCCTGGTGATTGTATTTTGCACGTTCATCTGGTCAAGACATGAATATATATTTTAATTTGTTTTTTTCGAAAAGGGGGGACTCCCCGGCCTCTGCATCAGAACGATGCATACGGCCACATATATTTTAATTTGTGGTGGGTAAATGTTAGAGGTTGCAGCAAATATATTGTACACTGCGGGTCTTTCAGCCAAGTTTAGAGTCAAGCATGTAGGGCCAGTGCTATGATGTGTCGCGTCAACTCGTACAACGAGGAGAAGCTTGATTTTACTACACGCCTTCTCCCTCACCCATGCGCGCAGTTGCTCACAAACGAGGACAGGCTTTTGCTTAGTAGTACTTCTACAACAAGCTATCCATCCCGCTCGCGGTGGACGGACATGCAGCAGTGGATTCGACACTGTAGAAGCAGTAGTAGTAACATCATTGTTCTTCTTCTCGAAGAGGCGAAGAGCCAAGCGGAAACCGAACGTTGCAGTTGCGAACATTGGAGCACGCATATAGCCAGGCTCTTGCATGAGACAAAATTGATATGTGAGCCCACTATTGTACTAGTACGTACAACTACTTGCTAGTATAGCCCTGTAAACCAGAAAGGAGTATTTGCCCTTCTAGAGATTTCAACAAGTGACTAGACTACACCGAGATGGAGTACATATGGAGCAAAATGAGTGAATCTGCACCGTAAATAAATACGTACTAGTTCTATCGTTTTCCTCTCCGAGGTGCACAATATTGAGTATACTGACTAGTCTCTTTTTGACACGCATTTACGTTTTTTTACACAGTACAGACGCAAGCGCTCATATACACGCGCATACACTCACCCCTATGAACGCACACACGCACGGCACTATCATCTTGAAATTGACGAAGTCACCATAGGCACCTCGTCATCGACGAGTCCATAGGTGCCTGAATTCCAAGGAGGGAGAGGGTAGCAGTTCCCGAGACATTGAACGGTCAATGATGCATCCTCAATTACATGCAGAGGGAATTAATTGGAGAAGCATAATAGAGCCAGCACGATGTGAATGCAACACAGTTTGGACTCTCATATAATAAAGGCGCCCCACCACTCCAATCCATCTACTCCCAAGTCTTTGTGTAACACTGCTCACTCCAATCCAAGACCAAGTGACCAGAAGCCACAAGCACCTATGGAGGCGATGGACGCGAGCGGCAGTCGGCTGTGCCAAATCATCCAAGGCGCCGGCCTACGGCCCTGCACCGCGCAGCGTTTCCAGACGGTGCTGGCGACCGCAGGCATCGTAGCCCTCGCCGACGCCGGCTTCTCCTCTCGCATGGACGACATGATGGTCAATTCCATCCGCAAGTTCACCGCCGTCAAGAAGCGCGCGGACGACCTTGCCGTACTGCTCCAGCCCGCGCGCCCAGGCTCCTCATTGCCTGCCACCCTCATCGGCTTCCATGGTGATGAACTCTTTCAAGCCCTGGTGGCCCTACAGGTGCCGGAGGTCGCGACGAAGAATGTGCACCTCGAGGCCGCGCTCGCCGCGCAGCGCCTCGCCATGCAAGAAATCGTCGACCTGCACATCCACGTCTACGAGGAAATCGTCTACATAGGCCACTACAAGGCAAGCGAGGACATAAAGACGTTGGCCTTCTTCCAGTGGCTGGAATCTTTGGACGCCATTGTTCAGAAGCATGTCGACCTGGCCACGAAAGCCGCTGCTACTTAGGCGCCGTTCGGTGGGCCGGCGCCCTGAGTCGAGGAGGTGGACGTCGTCGATGGATGCATCTCTTCTTGCCTCCTGTAACCAGCACTGCATCGCCTCGTGGCCTTAATGTTTTATTAGTATAGTACTCCCCCCGTTCCCAAATATAAGTCTTTCTAAAGATTCCAGCAAGTGACTACTACATACGGAGCAAAATGAGTGATTCTACACTCTAAACTATGTCTACATACATCTGTATGTTGTAGTCCATTTGAAATAGTATCTAAAAAGGCTTATATTTATGAACGGAGGGAGTATATGGCATTTTTATTCCAGTCGTAACGTTTTCACTGTGAGGTGGGGCCGCAGTTGAGCAAACCCACCCCGCCCACCGGGCGTCGGCCGAGTTTAGAATTAGAAGAGAGAAACGAGGGAGGAGAGCTAGCTGTAGCACGGACGCTGTTGTCAGATGGGACTCGTGTTTATAGAATAGGAGTACTGAGCACTCGTGCCTCTTTTTTTTTTAGGGAAAAATTAGTCGTATGTCTAGTACCACTAGTTGGGTGCATGCGACCTATAGCTGTCATCACTTTAGGTCTCCTTTTCGAACCGCGGCTACGCTTCACGGTACATATTATTTCACGCATTTATCCTCCTATATGTACAACTAGGCTATTTCCACATGCTCCCATTCGCCGACATGTGGGACATAGAGCATCTGGGTCGTAGTGCATGCACGACTCAGAGCATATGCCGAGGTACTTTACATTTCAGACCTCATGAATTACATGCAAGCCCCCCGCAGAAGAATAAATAAATGAATGAATTACTACATGAAACCGGATTATTTTCGTGGAAACCGGAGCACATTCATTAAATTTTGGACATAACACGTTTATAAGAAATGACCGGACCGAAACCAGTCTAAGGGCCTCTTTGATTCGCAGGATACTGAAAACACAGGAATGGGGAAAGTATGATGGCGATGAACCGAGACGAGGAGAACTCTAACTCAGTTAGAGGTTAGAGTTAGATTCTAACCCTGAACTAACTCTAAACCAAAGAGGTGTATGGATGGCAGGGTTAGATTGACAATAAATGCTCTATCTCAATCATTTGACTACTTTGGACCCTATTTTCTGCCGGATTTGGAGGGTGCTTGGATACGTTTTAGTTCCATGACTAAAAGTAGTGGGACTAAAACTTGCTAGCCTCACCCATGCTTGGATCCAAATACTAAAGAGACTAAAATCAAGTTAATGAGCATTTATTATCCTCCAAACCCTCCAATCCAGAACTCTCCTGTGTTATAGGAGAGGAGTTAAATGAGGAGAGAGACGACTAATCCACATTTTAGTAGGGGTACCCCTGACTAAATTTTTTTAGTCTCAAGACTAGTTTTAGCCCCTGTTTAGTCAGGGGTGCTTGGAACTTTAGCCTCTTAAAGACTATTTTTAGTCAGACTAAAATAAGTCCCTTGGATCCAAGCACCCTCTTGGTGTGGCCGGCTCTTCTGTGGCCTCCTCCCGCTCACAATTGACATAAACGAACCATCTATACAAATCAAGCATGCAAAACATGATAATTTTTACTTTGTCCATACAAAGGAGATATCCCACTTAAACATACAAGTCGTCAATCAAGCTTCACAAAATAAAAAAAACACTTCATGAAACAAAGAATGAGCTAACTCATCACGGAAGTCATTCACGATAGGGAGGGAGCCCGCAGCCCCTCACGCACCAAGGGAGGAGCTCGCCATCGTCGCTTTGGAGGAAGGCTCTGTAGAGCCCAAGCCCCGGGAACCCCTCCGATGCCAGCCCTTCCGAGTTGAGGTCGACACCGGCATGGGTAGCAGGGCCGCTTGCCGCCGACTGGGAACTTAATCTTTGGGCCTCTAGAAATAATGCAAGCCTGTAACTAAAATACCTAGAAAGGTGAACTGAATCTTTGGGCCTCTAGAAATAATGCAAGCCTGAAACTGAAATACCTAGAAAGCTGAACTGAATCTTTGGGCCTCTAGAAATAATGCAAGCCTGAAAGTGAAATACCTAGATAGGTGAACTGAATCTTTGGGCCTCTAGAAATAATGCAAGCCTGAAACTGAAATACCTAGAAAGGTGAACTGAATCTTTGGGCCTCTAGAAATAATGCAAGCCTGAAATTGAAATACCTAGAAAAGTGAACTGAATCTTTGGGCCTCTAGAAATAATGCAAGCCTGAAATTGAAATACCTAGAAAGGTGACCTGAATCTTTGGGCCTCTAGAAAGATTTATTACCTCCTCAAGCAGCATCAAACAATTCCATGCGTGCACCACAAATCTATACCAAGTTTGATCAGGATCTACTTTTCCAAATCAGAATTAGCGCTAGGGCAAGCAAGATCAATGATATGGCCGTGAGACAGAGAAGGAACGAACAAACTCACCCCTCTCGCGACCTCCCTGGTAGATGCGTAGCCGCTGCGCACGACAGAGGGAGAAAAACGATTGGTGAAGGGGGAGCGGGGCGACCTTTGAAGGCCGGAGGGAGAGGGCAGCCGGAGTAGGGCGGCGGAGGCCGGAAGGAGAGGGCGCCCGGAGGAGAGAGAGGGCGAGCTGCCCTATGGGGAATAGAGAGGAGTCGTGCGAGAGGGGGGAGCGATTTGGTGCGGGCAGGGGAGATTTTTTTAGTTCTCTTTTAGTGGGCCCGAGGATAACTAACCCAATTAGAACCTCTCCACCGGGCTAGTTTTTTTAGCTGGGTTAGAGCAAACTAGCTCAAACTAACCCCTCTTGTTTCGATAATTTGAGGCTATTTCAACCCAAACTAGCTCTAACTCAGGGATCCAAACAAAGAGGAGTGTTACTGTACATGCTACAGTGTGGACCGTAGCACATTGTTTTTTATGGCCATATCACCACATTGTTTTCTACTGCTAGTTCACTGGGCTACCGTGGTTCGCACTGCTGGTTGACTGGGCTGCCGTGGTTCGCACTCCTCCGACCTGAGTAGTACTCTAGTATAGTACTAGTATATACCGCATCATTCTTTGCTCCTTCTTACTACTCCGACATGTGGGAGAGCCAGCATCCGGGTCGATGTGTCATGCACCAGATTAGAGCGCGGAACGGAAGGGGGGCATCACCCCGGTCGGAGCGCCAGTAATTCATGACTATAGTGAGTGGTCATATCACAAGTCTTTCCAGCAGTAACGTGCCTTCAAATTGCACAGCCCCCCTCGCTCACCCTCCTCGCCTCTCTATCAAACCGCCTACCCGAAAACTGCCGCGCGTACTGCCCGGGAAAAGCCCCGCCCTCAACTTTTAACTATGCGAAAATAGTTCGAGCTTGTTTGTTCTATATAAATACAGTACTTACTGTATGTTTATTCACCCGTGGGGTTGTTCAATGAATGGAGGGGCGGGGAGCACAAGTGAACAATACTGTAGTACTACTAGTAGTAAGTAGGAGTCGTACAGTAGTCACCTTAAATAGAGAGTTTCTTTTCTTTAATGCCACGTACACAAATTGAAACGCTTGTTGTGGAGAGAAAAAAGATAATCACTCCACTATATATGGACGCAGGGGCCTGAGCGCTTGCTTTACTAGGGTTTCTCTCTTCATTCTCTCATCCTCTCCAGATATAAACAAGACAGCGGTAGCGACATTTTCTCTCTGCTCACCGCTGGTCACAAATCCGGCCGGATCCCTTTGGTCAGTGTGTGTAGAGGACTAAAAGGTGCATCGTTCACGCGGTCATCGCCGCCGAGGGAGGAAACCCACAGCTGCCGGAGGGGCCCGATCCTCTGCCCGTGCCGTTCTCTCCGACACAGCGCCGGCTCGGGAGGTCCTCCGACCCTTCTTCCTCCCTGCCGTATTGTCCGCAGATCCGACTTGCCGCCGCCGACATCCCGGCGACCCTCAGGTATAAGTTGTTCGAAAGCGGCCTTGCTCTACTGCCCCAGCTCCCCACGTGTCTGCATGTGCATCTTTTTCTACTCCCATCAGCTCTTCCAAAGCCACCTAAATTTTTAGTATTATTAGAGGTAAAGCTACTTCATGCATTCGAATCTAGGGCTTTGTTCAAACAATGAAGAAAGGGGGAAAGTTGTAGCATGAATCTAGGACTTGATTCAAAGAGGAAATAATATGGTGAAAGTAGTAGAGACCGGATACCCAACCAGTCTCTTGGTTGAAAAGGGAAATAATGGGAAAACGCAGTACAAACTAGATAAGGAACAGATCTATTATTGGTTGAAAAAAGGATAGAAAGTGGCGGTTGGTGGACAAGTCAACAGAGTATGTCCAGGATTAGATTTGCTGCCATCACATAGTAAAAGGTCTCCAGGATTAGGTTTGCTGCCCTCACATAGTAAAAGGTCTCAGGATTAGATTTGCTGCCCTCATATAGTAAAAGGTCTCAGGATTAGATTTGCTGCCCTCACATAGTAAAAGGTCTCCAGGATTA
>NC_057796.1:407647747-407663611 GCF_018294505.1 Triticum aestivum
GGATTAGATTTGCTGCCCTCACATAGTAAAAGGTCTCAGGATTAGATTTGCTGCCCTCACATAGTAAAAGGTCTCCAGGATTAGATTTGCTGCCCTCACATAGTAAAAGGTCTCCAGGATTAGATTTGCTGCCCTCACATAGTAAAAGGTCTCCAGGATTAGATTTGCTGCCCTCACATAGTACAAGGTCTCCAGGATTAGGTTTGCTGCCCTCACATAGCATGAACAAACTCGGCATCACCACTTTATGCCTCCTTGTAGGTACATTGTGCTGATGCGTCCACTATCGCATGTCCTTATACCAACCTTTTGCTGTTGTTAATGTAAGGGCGCATGTAAAATGAAGCGATCACACTGTTACCTTAGGGACATGTCTAACCAGTGTTATTGTTAATCTAATGCCTCCAGTGATAAGATGCAATTAAACTGCGTTACAAATGGCACTCCTGCTGTTTTCCCCAGTAAGATAAGTAAGTTGCTCCTTTACGCTGCTGAGTGTCCTGGTGTCCCCACGGTCCCATGCCCTTAAACCAACTCTTTAGCTGTTGTTGATTTACTGTGTCTGGTAAACAAGCAATGCCACCATTAAAGTAATCCCATATTTGAGGAATCTCATTGTTGATCATAATGCTTCTAGTAACATGAAGTGTTGCTGACGTTTTAAAATTTCTACTGTCCTTGCGTGATTGCCATGAACATAATTAAGATGCTTCTTTTCATTTTGTATATGTTTCGTATATTCTTATTGACCAGCAACTGTTTACTTTCTATCTTTTTGTGCAGATAGGGATATCCATTTCACCTTGTTGCTATTGTGACCTTTTGGTGAACTGCACAAAACACTTTTTTGGAATGAGTGTCTTGTGCAGTTCAACTAAAATGTTACATGGGCAACATCTCTCAATTTTGGTGGAACTGCACAAAATGGTGATTGGAGTTTCCAAAATCTCCGTCAAATTCTGCTGGTAATCTCGTGCAACATTTTATTAGCCTTTGCAAGATGAGTCGTAGCTGAATGATGCAATCTTTGCTTCATTTCAGGCGAACTGCAGAAAAAGTGGCATGAATTGAATCATCGATTGGAGCTGCAGGTTGACTTCCACTAGTGCCACTATTATAGTAATCATGCTCTTTATTATCTGCGTTGTGCAAACAGGAATACTCAACTACAGATGTTGTGACGGTCAAGAGCATTCACCAAGTTCTTCGATTGTATGACATGGCTAGCCAAGATGGATTTAATCCCGATATTCACTCTATCAAAATGCTCTAATGGGTTGGTTCTGAATCTTGCAAGCTGGGAATCAGTGAGATGTGTAGGCATCTTTGTTGTACTTATTCTTTGAATCTTATTTGTTGGTTCTGAATCTTGCAAGCTGGGAATCAATGAGATGTGTAGGCATCTTTGTTGTACTTATTATTTGGATCTTATTTGTTGGTTCCAAATCTTGCAAGCTGGGAATCAATGAGATGTGTAGGCATCTTTGTTGTACTTATTATTTGGATCTTATTTGTTGGTTCTGAATCTTGCAAGCTAGGAAACACAGCATGATGATGCAGAGGACAACAATCATAACAAACAGTTCAAACTTGGTAGTATTATCTTTGTGAAAGTGCGACAAATGTGCTGATCGTGAGCGTCCTGAGAATAATAATTCTAATTGTTGTGCATGTTGATCCTGTGGCACTGATAGAACGAGCGAATGCATTGCTTGTTTTAAGTACAAATTTCTATTAAAGCTAATTAAATTTAAGTAAAGTGACCACTAACTCCTGTTATTACAGTACCAATATAGACCCGCTCGTGAACCGACGTGTGGCCGAGGGTGCATCTTCTGCCAGGCGTGCAGCGGACGAGGGAGGGGTAGTAACTATTGTCGCCTGTACACACTCGGCTTACTGTTGAATCTAGTTCCCCAAGAGCTGAAAAATGAACTGCTGCCGCCGCCTACACACTCGTTCACTCGAAGAGACTCCAATGGCGATCCGAGGGGTGAGCCTGCTGGATATGGACTTCAGCGAGGAGTTCCCCTTTGAGTTCGCCGTCCAGTCCTATGGCTGCACCAAGTTGAATGTGATGTACACCAACGATACGGACTCGGTGAAGCTCTGCCTCACCTCAGTCCTATGGCTGCACCAGGTTCTGGAGCATTCGCCCGTTTCATCGGCAGCGCCGACTGCACCTTCGCTACGGTGGAGAGAAGGAAGAACGTGACGATTCGGCCATCTGGTGCAACAAGCTTGTCGACATCCAGAAGCAATACAAGATCATCAGCAACGGGCAAGAGAAGGACTCCGTGGTTGACCTCGCTGAGACCATCATCGACCCCTGATACGCCAACATGAAAGAAGACGACCTAAACACGTGGGAGGTACCTCTGAATCTAGCCTACATAACCTACGCCGCCAAGGACGCATATGCATGCTACGACATGTACAGGCAGATCTTGGACATGAGGGCGTGTATGCTTCCCGTAACCAACGAGTACATGGACAGCCACAGCGTCATGATCAAGCGTGCCAGGAAGGTCTAGATGTTGTACTTTATCTGTTTATAAGCACCTTTATCATCTGAGCATTTCATGCATTAGCCTATGTGTCGTAATTATCTGTTTTGTCCGAAATATTTCTTTTAAGAACCCATTAACCTGATTGCTTTTTAGTGGCTATTTGCTTATGTATGTAAACTAGTTCACTTGTCCGTAAAAAAAACTAGTTCACTCGGCTGCCGTGCTTTGAATCTCCTTCCTCCCAACATATTCCCCTCCTCAGGTGGACCCAGTAGGTCTCTGAATTTTCTCCCACTTTCTTTTTCGATGTAAACTGAGTTTTCTCCCAGTACTTTCCCCTAGAACCAACTCAACTGTCCCACGTCTAGCCTAAAAAATAATAATACCCCACGTACTATTAACTCATCAAACTAAAATGATATATTATTTCGTAAGTTGAAAGTTCTTACAAAATAATAATAATATTTGTTTATATATAACTTGGCAAGTTAACTCCTAGTGATTGCGTACATAAGCTTGCAAAGATTTTACTGACGTGCAATCATGTGTTTATGTTTTTATAACATTTCTCCGTCTAGCCCAACATAATATTTTCACCCAGCCCAGCAAGTCCGCGGATTTCGAGAAAAATGCAAATGGGATTTAAACGGGCTGCATAGATGCTACATCATTGTTTCACCCAGCCCATCAAATGGACTAAAAAACAGATGGCTTGGCTGACATGTGGGCCAGTAGGTCGAAGCCTAAGAAGGCGTTGGATTTACATCCAACGGCCGGCATTCTTCTTCAATCTCTCGTCTTCTTCCCCCAGCGTTGCCGGAACCGCCTGCTCCAGCCTTCGGCATCCAGCGGCATTGTTTTGCGCTCCTCAGCGAAACGCTACCCCGCCGACGGCCAGGCCATCCCTCCACTCCGCACCTCCTGTTATTCTCTGTCGAGTGTAGGCCCACCCCGCACCCGAACCAGTCAAGTTTCCCACTCCTCTCCGTCTGCGACTCCACTGCCGTGTCTTCCCCATCTCCGGGTCGTTCCAGTCTGGGGCCTGGCCATCGTCCACCGCCTCGGTGCGCTCAGCGCGGTGTGGTCAACATACGAGAGTCATCGGAAGAGGACTGTACGTGGAGGGCCTGACGGCTGGGACCCACGAGGTCCATGGTCGCACGCAAGGAAAGTTCCTCCTTATTACGCACTGTACGTGCACTGTACGTGGGAAGGGCTTCTGTATTTCACAAAAAAAGTCCCCCCCGCTGACAGGTCAGACCCACCAGCTATATCTTCGCACACAAGGAAGTGCCTCCTTATTACAGACCAAAAAATAAATACCCCCTGCTAGCTGGGACCCACCATAGTGGGTGGTTGACTTGTGGGCCTACTAAGTTGACGAGGACGGAGGGCTTTGTCAACTTAGTCATTATGAATGATTGTAGCTCCAGTGACCGTACGATGTCCATCCAACGGCCATAGTGCTTCTTCAACCTCTGGTCTTCTTGCTCCAGCCGCCCAAAGCAGCGTCGGTCGTGCCGCGTGCTCCTGCCTCTCGTGGCCGGCTGTGATGCCGCGGAGGCCTCACCTCCCCCTACTTCTCCCACCGCTGGCCCAGGGTATCCCTCTACTCACCCACACCCCCTGTTATTGTACAGCGACGGCAGCCTCACGCCGCAGCCGAACCAGTGAACCCTCGTACTCCTCTCCGCGTGGGCATCCACTGCAGCGTCTTCCCCGGCTCCGCGTTGTCCCCTTCCTAGGCCTCGCCGTCGTCCACTGCCTTGGTGCTCTCGGCGCGGCGTGGTCAATGTGGTCAACGACCGACTTCCATCGGAAGAGTACTATACGTGGAGAGGCTGACAGCTGGGTCCACGGCCACAGCCCAGTTTTTTTGTGATTTGACAAGTAAGTCGCTTTGTCAGGCCTGTTGGGCTGCAAATCTTTCAAGACGAGGAGAGCTTCATTCGGCTGGCCGAGAAAATGGCCTATCAGTAATGAGAAATGGGCTGTACATTTTTAAAACACATCAAACCGGCAATTAGTTTCAAATATCTTTTTTCATTTCGAGATTTTAAAGTACATTAATTTTTATGCGTGAAGAATTTGTTGGATTTTATATTGATATACATTTATTTTTAAAATCAGTTTGAATGTGAGTCGAAATTTCGGAATTAAAAACAGTTCGGACCGCACCGAAATATGAAAAATTTCGTATAATTTTTTAACCGTGGCCACAATATGGGCTGTAATGCTAACAAAAAGAATAGGGGCTCCAAAAAAACCTTAAGAATTAGCAAATGGGCTGTAAATTATTAGAAATAATGGCAGATGGGTTGTATGCTGTTTTCCACAGATTTGAGGCTTTCCTAAATAAAAGGTTGACGCACAACCAGTGACTGTTGGATGTCCATCGAACGGCCGTCGTGCTTCTTCAATCTCTGCTCTTCCTGCTCCAGCCTCTCAAATAAGCGCCGGCGGGACTACCTGCTCCCTCCTCCCCGCGGCCGGCTGTGCTGCCGCGCAGGCCTCACCGCCCCACCGTACTCCCATCGCTGGCCTAGCCATCCCTCTACTCACCCACACCTGCTGTTATTCTCCGGCGACGGCAAACGAACCAGTAAACCCTCGTACAGTCGTACTCCCCTCCGCGTGGGAAACAACTGCCGAGTCTTCCCTGCCTCCGTGTCGTTCCCTTCCTAGGCCTCGCCGTTGTCCACCACCCTGGTGCTCTCGGCGCGGCCTGGTCAACGTGGTCAACGACCGACATGCATCTGAAGTGGACTGTACGTGGAGAGGCCGACAGCTGGGTCCACGGCCGCACGCAAGGAAATGCCTCCTTATTACGCGCAAAATAATGATTCCTCCACCTGACATCAGGGACCCACCGAAAGGGCCTCTGTATTTCATGAAAAAAATGTTACTGCCGCTGACAGCTCGGACCCACCAGCTATATCGTCGCACACAAGGAAGTGCCTCCTTATTACGCACAAAAAAAGGAATACTCCCCCTGTTAGCTGGGACCCAGTATAGTGGCAGGCTGACTTGTGGGCCTACTAAGTTGACGGGGACGGAGGGCTTTGTCAAGTTAGTCAATATGCACGATTCTAGCTCCAGTGACCGTACGATGTCCATCCAACGGCCGTAGTGCTTCTTCAACCTCTGGTCTTCTTGCTCCAGCCGCCCAAACCAGCGCCGGTCGTGCCTCGTGCTCCTGCCTCCTGTGGCCGGCTGTGATGCGGCGGAGGCCTCACCGCCCCCTACTACTCCCACCGCTGGCCAGGCCATCCCTCTACTCACCCACACCCCCTGTTATTCTGCGGCGACGGCAGCCTCACACCGCAGCGAACCAGTGAACCCTCGTACTCCTCTACGCGTGGGCATCCACTGCCGCGTCTTCCCCGGCTCCGCGTCGTCCCCTTCCTAGGCCTCGCCGTCGTCCACCGCCCTGGTGCTCTCGGCGCGGCGTGGTCAACGTGGTCAAGGAACGGCTTCCATCGGATGTGGACTGTACGTGGAGAGGCTGACAGCTGGGTCCACGGCCGCAGCAAGGAAGTGCCTCCTTATTACGTGCAAAATAATTATTCCTCCACCTGACAGCTGGGACCCGCCGGACGGGCCACCGTATTTCGCAAGAAAAATGTTTGCCCCTGACTGCTGGGACCCACCAGCTACATCTTCGCACGCAAGGAGGTCCGTCCGGGCAAAAAAAATGATTCCCCCCTGACTGCTGGGACCCACCAGCTACATCTTCGTAGGCAAGGAAGTGCCTGACAGTCCGGACCCACCTGGTCGAAGGGTACGTAGTGTTGTCATTCTGGTCGCGAAGGTGTACGTACATATATACTGGTGGATGCAGAGGCGCGCACGTGTCGTAGTAGAGGCGCGTACGTGTCGTAGTAGAGACGCGCACGTAGCATGTACACGTACGTACAGCGGCCAGGGTGCAAGAAAGAAAATACGGCCACGTATGTGTACATACGGGCGGGGTCTCGAACGCCTACTCGCGCATACGTACGGCCAGGGCTCTTGTACATGGCTGGGTCGGAACGGAGAAACAGCGTCGTCGTCGTGTTCATGGGGAGGCAACGGAATGCGTCGTGTTCATGGGGAGGCAACGGAATGCATCGTGTTCATCGGGAGGCAACGGAACGCGTGGGAGCCAACCGGCTGGGTCGGAACGGAATGCGTCATCGTGTTCTTCGGGAGGGCTTGGACGGAACAGCCGATGGAAACGAGGCCTGGCGTACCGCAGAACGGAGGAAACGGCCTTGTGTTCGACCGGCCACCTTTGAAACGGGATCCTGTTCATCGGGAGGGGTCTGGCGTACCGCAAAACAGAGGAAATGGACCTCCTACGGTTGAAATGGGGGTCCTGTTGATCGGGAGGGGTGTGGCGTATCGCAAAACGGAGGAAACGGACTTGTGTTGGAGCGCTACGGTCGAAACAGGGGTCCTGTTCATCGGGAGGGGTGTTGCGTACCGCAAAACGGGACTCCACGGGATACTGTTCATCTCCACCGTCGACCCCTCCAGCCTCCACGGGCTACTGTTCATCCACCGTCGACCTCCTCCAGCCTCCACCTGCGACTGTTCATCCACGGGCTCCTGTTCATCCAGCCTCCACCACGCGCTACTCCACCGGCTACTGTTCAACCAGCCCTCTCAACGGGCTCCTGTTCAACCACCCCTCCACGGGCTCCTGTTCATCCAGCCCTCCACCGTCTACTGTTCATTCTGCCCTCCACGGGGTGGTCCTGTTCATCCTGCCCTCCACGGGATCCTGTTTATCCAGCCCCAACCGGCTCGATCGTTCGGGGTCCTATTCATCCAGAGGCAACACCACGGGGTCCTGTTCATCCACCCCCACCGGGAACTGTTCATCCAAACCCCCCCAGCAACGCTCACTGTTCATCCAGAGGCAGCATCGATCGGCTTCAGTTAGCAGCACTAGCGAAGGAATCGCTTGATCGGGTTCAGTTAACAGCCATCGATTGATCGCTTGGGTTCAGTAACGCATAGCCTGCAGTGCAATCGCTCAGGTTCAGTTAGAGCCCAACGCCTCGCTCGGGTTTAGTTAGAGCCAACGCCTCGCACAGACGCGCGTACGTGTACGATAGAAACGTGCATCGCTCGGCCCCCGACCTCCCACCGTAACTGGGAACTCCCCGAAATTTTTCTCGCCCTCGCTTCTACCACGGTTTTTTTCCATCATGGACAGCCCAAAGAATGTCATGCAGCTGCGTCTCCGGCCTGCCCAGGACGAAAAGCCCATTTTCTGTCATGATTTTTTGTCATAGAAGTAGGAACCCACCACATCTATGATGATACCGGGTTTTGTCACAATTATCGTCATAGAAGTGTCATATGTATGACAGAATCTTTTTTCGTTCGGCCCAAAATGTCACGGATGTGTCTTTTTTTTGTAGTGTATAGAGCAGTTGCAGAGTTGGGACAATTCTTCAGGGAACTCTGCAGTAGAAATATCAGGATAGATGCTTTGCAGCGCCTTAGAGACAAGATACCAACTATCCTATGCGACCTTGAGAAGATATATCCTCCAGCCTTCTGTGATGTGATGGTGCATTTGGTTGTTCATCTACCTGATGAGGCACTACTTAGAGGTCCAGTACAGTATGGCTGGATGTACCCTATTGAAAGGCGACTAGGCACTTTGAAGGGCTATGTTAGGAACAGAGCTAGACCCGAGGGTTCCATTGCAGAGGCCTACATTGCTACAAAAGCGTTGACATTCTGCTCAAAATACATTGAAACAGCTGATCAGCTTAGCAAAGATGTGGATGAAGACAATCCCGGGCTCAATGTTATCGATTATTCTGTTCGAGTTACAGGAAGAGTCGACAAGAGGACAAACCTAAAGATTTGGACAAAATGGTTTGGTATGTGTTGAATAACTATCCTAAGATACTACCTTATATCAAGTAAGTGCTAAGTACTGCAGCTTATACATCGTAATCTACTAAACTGGCAGCACATTCTTATATATTTAGATGTTTGATGCGATCACTATGTTGTGCAGTATCTACAAAAAGGAGTTACTGCCGCAAAATCCAAGAAACATTGACGAACTGGTTATGGCAGGATTTGCGAAATGGTTCAAGAGCCATGTAAGCTTTTGAATTGCACTGTCAGTTTTTTTAATATATTGAGTACATAAGATGATCAGCTTGTCTGTTTTCTAACCATAGGTGAAGAAGCTGCGGGAGGATCGGCAGGCAGTTGATGATGCCCTTTACTCACTAGCAATGGGTCATGATACTCGGGTAAGATATTATGAATCTTGCGTTGTTGGAGATGTGCGCTACAACACCCTTGCATGAGATGAAGGCAGGAAGACACAAAACAGTGCCATCATGAGCACGGATACGTATGACAAAGAGACAAATGAAATGTATGCTAACATACCAGACATTGTTCAGTTGCAGTATATCTCCGGTTTCGAGGATCATCGGTGTGTGGTTCTGTTGTGTTGTCGTTGGTATAATCTGTTTTCCAGGATCGCAAAATCCAGAGCTGATGATTATTTCAAATCCATCAATGTCAAGGCGGCGTACCAGACCAACGAGCCTTTTATTTGGGCAAATCAAGCAACACAGATATTTTTCTTGGAAGACACATTTGCACGTAGCGATGACTGGAGAGTAGTGCAAAGGTTTGAACAGAGGAATTCGTTTAATGAAGTTGCACAACAAGATGATGCTTACACTGCTCCTGATGTACAAGATAACACAGATGTTCCTAATATCTTTGAGAACCATCACGTCAATGACGCCGGCGAAAAGATTGTCTGTCGTGCTGTGGACATACAAGAGTTGATCAAGAAGAAGCCAACGTTCGAGGACGTTGAGGACGAAGAAGAAGATGACACCGTGGGGAATTATGATTCAGACTGATACACATGGCGAAGATGTTGACGCTGCTGTTGCGGATGATGATTACATTGCTTTTGTCGTATTTGCCTGTCAGAAGACGTTTTTTTATCTACTATGTGAAATTGTGTTTGCTATGACAACTGAAACCTGGTGAACATGTTGTTTGGTATTTTCCTATGAGAACATGACTTGTTATGTATACTGATTTGTGTATGGTGATTGTATGACGACTAAAACATGTTGACATTGTTGTTTAGTTGTACTCATATTTGGCTGTGAAACTTGAATTTATGACATAGTTTGCTGTTCGACTGCAATTTGCTCGACGTCTTCGAATGAGAACAAAGCTGACCCGACAGGTCCTCTGCTAATTTATTTATTTGTTTATTACCAAAAGGGCCTCTGCTATTTATTTATTTATGAGCAAAAGGGGATACCCCTGATTTCCGTTAATAGAAATCATTAGATGTTCACAACACTACGCCCAGCCTGCTACAAAGGTTTCATTCATTACTAGTTTCAGCAAAGTGCTCATGTCATAGCCACTGAATACATCACGAGTGCTACATACACTGCAAATAAAGAGACAATCATCCTACAGAGCACATCGATTTTGCCCATTATCTTCACAAGCTCTTTCATCTCCTCATTGCTGTCAAGGCCGTTCAGCAGCTGTTGCTTGGCCATGATCAGAGAAACTGCATCTTTAACCTTCTGCTCTACATCTTCCACTTCTGCCGTTCTTTCAGTTACTTGTCCAACACCCCAACCTGCTGGTATTGGGATTCCTCGGGTAACCAAATAATCAGCGTAGTTGCACTCCCCCACATCAACAACTTCCCAGAAATACAAATCACACGAATCTTCCCTTTTCTGCACGAATCAAATTGGAAGATCATCAACCAAACTATTAAAAAAATCAGCAACTGAAAGCAGCAGAAAACACTTAAACATATTATTACCCCATGATTCGGGAATTTGTAGAAGACTCGGCCAGGGTTGAGGATTGTGGTTGAGACGCGACGGATGACTCTACGTGATTTACATCAGTGGCACCACACCAACGGCAGCGGGTTGCGATGAGCAACCGGCTGCAGTGCGCGTGCCGGCGGGGGTGTGATGAGACCCACAGGCAATGGTACGGGTGGCGACTTGGCGCATATTTGGTTGTTGCCTGCTGAAGAGCAGGTGGACGAGCAGCCAGCGGACATGGTTGCTGCGGCCAGAGCTTCTCATGCTAGGCAGAGTAAGTAGAGAAGAGGAGAAGCGAACGTTGGATATGTCAGTTTCATTACTTGCAGAGTAGCATAGCACCATATATAGTCATAGTCTTAGGTTCGGATTCGAACCAGCTATAGGAGCACGTCTCTCTTTTTTCTAAAACTCAGCAACGTCTCTTTACTGGTATACTAGCTTGTTCTGTACGCCTTCTCAAGTCTGTGATTCCTCCACCTGACATCTGGGACCCACCAGAAGGGCCTCTGTATTTCACGAAAAAAACGTGCCCCCCGCTGTCAGGTCGGACCCACCAGCTATCTTCGCACGCAAGGAAGTGCCTCAGTATTACGCACACACAAAAAGAATACTCCCCTTGCCAGCTGGAACCCAGCATCGTGGGAGGCTGACTTGTGGGCCTACCAAGTTGACGGGGACGGAGGGCTTTGTCAACTTAGTCAATATGAATGATTGTAGCTCGAGTTACCGTACGATGTTCATCCAACGGCAGTAGTGCTTCTTCAACCTCTGGTCTTCTTGCTCCAGCCGCCCAAACCAGCGCCAGTCGTGCCGCGTGCTCCAGCCTCCCGTGGCCGGCTGTGATGCCATGGAGGCCTCACCGCCCCCTACTACTCCCACCGCTGGCCAGGGCATCCCTCTACTCACCCACACCCCCTGTTATTTTGCGGCGACGGCAGCCTCACACCGCAGCCGAACCAGTGAACCCTCGTACTCCTCTCCGCGTGGGCATCCACTGCCGCGTCTTCCCCGGCTCCGTGTCGGCCCCTTCCTAGGCCTCATCGTCGTCCACCGCCTTGGTGCTCTCGGCGTGGCGTGGTCAATGTGGTCAATGACCGACTTCCATCGAAAGAGTACTGTACGTGGAGAGGCTGACAGCTGGGTCCACGGCCACAGCCCAGTTTTTTTGTGATTTGCCAAGTAAGTCGCTTTGTCAGGCCTGTTGGGCTGCAAATCTTTTCAAGACGAGGAGAGCTTCATTCGGCTGGCCGAGAAAATGGCCTATCAGTAATGAGAAATGGGTTGTACATTTTTAAAACACATCAAACCGGTAATTAGTTTCAATTTTCTTTTTTTCATTTCGAGATTTAAATTGCATTGATTTTTATGAGTGGACAATTTGTTTGATTTTATATTGATATACATTTATTTTTAAAATCAGTTTGAATGTGACTCGAAATTTCGGGATTAAAAACAGTTCAGACCGCACCGAAATATGCAAAATTTCGTATAATTTTTTAACCGTGGCCACAATATGGGCTGTAATGCTAACAAAAAGAATATGGGCTCCAAAAAAACCCTTAAAAATTAGCAAATGGGCTATAAATTATTAGAAATAATGGCAGATGCGCTGTATGATGTTTTTCACAGATTTGAGGCTTACCTAAAAGAAGATTGACGCACAAGCAGTGACTGTTGGATGTCCATCCAATGGCCGTCGTGCTTCTTCAATGTCTGCTCTTCCTGCTCTAGCCGCTCAAACAAGCGCCGACGGGACTGCCTGCTCTCTCCTCCCCGCGGCCGGCTATGCTGCCGCGCAGGCCTCATCGCCCCACCGTACTCCCATCGCTGGCCTAGCCATCCCTCTACTCACCCACACCTGCTGTTATTCTCCGGCGACGGCAGACGAACCAGTAAACCCTCGTACAGTCGTACTCCCCTCCGCATGGGAAACAACTGCCGAGTCTTCCCTGCCTCCGTGTCGTTCCCTTCCTAGGCCTCGCCGTCGTCCACCGCCCTGGTGCTCTCGGCGTGGCCTGGTCAACGTGGTCAACGACCGACATGCATCTGAAGTGGACTGTACGTGGAGAGGCTGACAGCTGGGTCCACGGCCACACGCAAGGAAATGCCTCCTTATTACGCGCAAAATAATGATTCCTCCACCTAACATCTGGGACCCACCGAAAGGGCCTCTGTATTTCGCCAAAAAAATGTTACCGCCGCTGACAGCTTGGACCCACCAGCTATATCTTCGCACGCAAGGAAGTGTCTCCTTATTACGCACAAAAAAATGAATACTCCCCCTGCTAGCTGGGACCCAGTATAGTGGCAGGCTGACTTGTGGGCCTACTAAGTTGACGGGGACGGAGGGCTTTGTCAAGTTAGTCAATATGCACGATTCTAGCTCCAGTGACCGTACGATGTCCATCCAACGGCCGTAGTGCTTCTTCAACCTCTGGTCTTCTTGCTCCAGCCGCCCAAACCAGCGCCGGTCGTGCCTCGTGCTCCTGCCTCCCGTGGCCGGCTGCGATGCGGCGGAGGCCTCACCGCCCCCTACTACTCCCACCGCTGGCCAAGCCATCCCTCTACTCACCCACACCCCCTGTTATTCTGGGGCGACGGCAGCCTCACACCACAGCGAACCAGTGAACCCTCATACTCCTCTACGCGTGGGCATCCACTGCCGCGTCTTCCCCGGCTCCGCGTCGTCCCCTTCCTAGGCCTCGACGTCGTCCATGGCCCTGGTGCTCTCGGCGCGGCATGGTCAACGTGGTCAAGGAACGACTTCCATCGGAAGAGTATTGTACGTGGAGAGGCTGATAGCTGGTTCCACGGCAGCCGTAAGGAAGTGCCTCCTTATTACGCGGAAAATAACTATTCCTCCACGTGACAGCAGGGACCCACCGGACGGGCCACCGTATTTGGCGAAAAAAACGTTTCCCCCCTGACTGCTGGGACCCACTGGACGGGCCACCGTATTTCGCGAAAAAACGTTCCCCCCGCTGTCAGCTCGGACCCACCGGAAGTGCCTCTGACTGCTGGGAACCACCAGCTACATCTTCGCACGCAAGGAAGTGCGTCCGGGCAAAAAAAAACGATTCGCCCCCTGACTGCTGGGACCCACCAGCTACATATTCGCACGCAAGGAAGTGCTTGACAGTCGGGACCCACCTGGTCGAAGCGTACGTAGCATTGTCATTCTAGTCGCGAACGTGTACGTACATACTTGTCGATGTAGAGGCGCGCACGTGTCGTAGTAGAGGCGCGCACGTAGCATGTACACGTACGTACAGCGGCCAGGGTGCAAGAAAGTAAATACGGCCACGTACATACATACGGGCGGGGTCTCGAACGCCTACTCGCGTGTACGTACGGCTAGGGCTCGTGTACATGGCTGGGACGGAACGGAGAAACAGCGTCGTCATCGTGTTCATGGGGAGCCAACCGGCTGGGTCGGAACGGAATGTGTCATCGTGTTCATTGGGAGGGCTTGGACGGAACAACGATGGAAACGAGGCCTGGCGTACCGCAGAACGGAGGAAACGGCCTTGTTTTCGACCGGCCACGTTCGAAACGGGATCCTGTTCATCGGGAGGGGTCTGGCGTACCGCAAAACGGAGGAAACGGACCTCCTACGGTCAAAACAGGGGTCCTGTTGATCGGGAGGGGTATGGCGTACCGTAAAACGGAGGAAACGGACTTGTGTTGGATGGCTACAGTCGAAACAGGGGTCCTGTTCATCGGGATGGGGAGGCGTACCGCAAAACGGGACTCCACGGGATACTGTTCATCTCCACCGTCGACCCCCTCCAGCCTCCACGGGCTACTGTTCATCCACCGTCGACCTCCTCCAGCCTCCACCTGCGACTGTTCATCCACGGGCTCCTGTTCATCCAGCCTCCACTACGCGCTACTCCACCGGCTACTGTTCAACCAGCCCTCTCCACGGGCTCCTGTTCAACCACCCTCCACGGGCTACTGTTCATCCAGCCCTCCACCATCTACTGTTCATCCTGCCCTCCACGGGGTGGTCTGTTCATCCAGCCCTCCACGGGGTCCTGTTCATCCAGCCCCAACCGGCTCGATCGATCGGGGTCCTGTTCATCCAGAGGCAACACCATGGGGTCCTGTTCATCCACCCCCACCGGGAAATGTTCATCCAAACCCCCCAGCAACGCTCACTATTCATCCAGAGGCAGCATCGATCGGCTTCAGTTAGCAGCAGTAGCGAAGGAATCGCTCGATCGGGTTCAGTTAACAGCCATCGATCGATCGCTCGGGTTCAGTAACGCGTAGCCTGCAGTGCAATCGCTCGGGTTCAGTTAGAGCCCAACGCCTCGCTCGGGTTCAGTTAGAGCCCAACGCCTCGCACCCACGCGCGTGAGTGTACGAGAGAAACGCGCATCGCTCGGCCCCGACCACCCACCCTAACCGGGAACACCCCGATATTTTCCTCGCCCTCGCTTCTACCACGGGTTTTTTCGTCATGGACGGTCCAAAGAATGTCATGCAGCTGCGTCTCCAGCCCACCCAGGACGAAAAGCCCATTTTCTGTCATGATTTTTTGTCATATAAGTAGGACCCCACCACATCTATGATGATACCGAGTTTTGTCACAATTATCGTCATAGAAGTGTCATAAGTATGACTGAAAAATTTCGTTCGGCCCGAAATGTCACGGATGTGTCTTTTTTTGTAGTGCTATGGAACCAGAAGAGAGAGAGAGAGAGAGAGAGAGAGATGTCCGTTGGAGGACAGGTGATCAAGGAGATGAAGCACTATCTCCACCTTTTTTAGGGTTTTGAGTTACAATATGTTAGGTGAGTTGCAAATAATGTGGCACATTTGTGTGCTAGAGAGGTGCTAAAACTTTCTGTTAGCTCCTTTATTTTGGATATAGCCCCTGGTTATCTGATTGAGGTTGTTCAGTCGGATATTGTCCCGCCAAACTTTGAATGAAATGACATGATGGCAGTTAAAAAACATGCAAGAAGCTACTTTGACCCAATAATAGTATCAGGAGGGGGGCATTTAGGCCTGCGGTAGCTATGTATTGCCAATTGCAAGAGACGCGTAAACTATATCTCGCTTAGTGCGAGTGCTCCCTTCATCTAGCCTGAAGCTTTGTCCCTATGTTGTAGCCACTTGGTATTTATATGCCTGTTTTTTTAGTTCGTGGTTTTCTTCTGGCTTTTTTCTGGTTGAGTTGCTTCTTTGTTTTTTCTTTTGTATTTTCTTCGGGTTCTTTTAAATTTCTTCACCGGTTTTCATTTTTTTCTTTCATTTCTTCCCTGGTTTTTCTATTTTGCATAGTTTTTTCTTTGGTTTTCTAGTTCCCTTTTTCTCTTTGGTTTTTTTCTTTTCTATTTTCTTTATTTTTATTTGGAATTTTTTTTCTAACTTTTCATCAATTTTCTTTGTTTGTCTTCATTTTTTCTTTTCTTGGTTTCTCTCTGTTTCCTCGTGGGTTTTCATGGTTTTCTATGGATTTTCTGTCTTCTTCATTTCTGACGTGTTTCTTTGCT
>NC_057796.1:407664019-407675687 GCF_018294505.1 Triticum aestivum
TATTTGTTTCACATTTTTAAATAGTTGATTTACCGTTTTAAAATATTTGTGTTTAATGAATACAATTTTTTATGCACATAGTATATTTTTCCTAGATATCAGTAACATTTTTTGTACACGTTAACATTTTTAGAATATATGATTAAAATTTTATTGATACACAATCATCATTTAAAAAATGTTTTATATTCAGTTTTTTCAATAGTTGTTCTACATTTTATGTATACGTCAGGAATTTTTTTATACACATTTAACATTCTTAAATAGATTTTTAACATTTTTTTATACACACTTAACATTCTGCCTGCTCTCCCGAGGGTGCTACTTGGCCAGCACATTACTCTAACTGCGACGCGAGTTTTTTCACTGTTTCTGGTGGTTTTCTTCGGTTTTCATTTTTATTTCTCTGTTTTTCTACGTTTCTTCTTAGTTTACCGGTTTTCTTTCTTTTCTTTCTTTTTATTTTTCCAATTTCGCACAAAATATGTCTAGATTTTTCATATACATCAGGAATACTTTTTATACGCGTGCAACATTTTTTAAATACATTATTATTATTTTTTTCAAATATATCTTCTGATGTCCATTTTTTTTCATAAATACTGTGCATTTTTTGATGCAGATACTATTTTATACATATTAAGTTATTTTCAAATAAATTATTCAAATTTTCAAAAACAAAATTTTAAACATTTTTCAAATAAAGTTCAAAACATCTTTCAAATGGTACAGTTTTTTTTGTCAACTATACGATTTTTTGCTATACTGTATAAACAATTTTCTTCAAGTGTCACAAACATACTTTTGAAATCGTTGAATATATAATTAAATGACACTTATATTTTTGTTAAACTAGCAAGATGCCCATGCGTTGCACAGAACATCAAGATGCATTTTATTGAGTAGTTTATCTTGTGGGAGACAAGGATGAATGAGGGAAGGCCTTATTTGCAAATGTGGAGAGGGGTGTGGGTATCATTTTGCAAAATTGTCATAGTTTCCTTCCTATCCGTTGGATATAAATCGGACGGCCTATATTGCAGGATGGCAGGCACACCATCATCACCTACTCTGTTTTTTATAAGAGTAGAGATAGTGCAAAACGTATTTTGGCAATTACACGAATATTTTTTGACATGTACAACATTTTTCTAAAATGGCACATTCATTTTTTCTGAAACTCGTGGAAATGATATAATTTTTTCAAGCTATGAACAATTTTTTAAAACTACACTAACAAAATGTTTACATTGTGTTATACTTCTCAAGTTCGCAAACATTTATCTGATTTTTTTTTAAATATTTATATTTATATTTGTTTTCGTATATATAAACAAAAGAAAAACCAATGAAAAAAGGACAAAATATATACATCGCGCCATTTTAGGCATCCTTGAGAGGAAGAGACACCGCGCGGTGATCCCTATTAGGCGCTTCGGGCGTCCGTTATAGTGCATTTTGCAAACGGGCGCCGTAAGCACTCCAAGCTGGGCCGGCCCATTTTATGTTTTCCCCTGTTTTAGAAATGTCAAAAAAGCATGTGGGTTCGAACACGCAAGACGAAACCCCTTCGTTACTTGCTTTTTCTTTCTTTTATCATGTTCTTCAGTTCGGTTTTCTTTTTCTTTTTCCCCTCCTTTTTTTGTTTTCGTTAATGCGCGGTTTTTAAAAAGTCATGAACCTTTTTCTAGGTTGATGAACTTTTTCTTTAAATTTGTGAACTTTCTTTCAAAATTGATGAACTTTTTCCAGAACCGATATTGTTTTTTCAAATTAGATGAACATTTGATCAAATTTGATGGTCTTTTTTGAAATTTGATGAACCTTTTTGAAATTCAATAAACTTTTTTTCAAATTCAATGATTTTTTTCCCAATTCAATGAACATTTTCAAATTTGCTAACCTTTTTCCATTTGTGAATGCTTTTTCAAATTTGTGTTTTCTTTATTCAAATAATTTATAGTGAGTATATAATAGTATATATTTGTTGGGGGACGTAGTATTTGAAAAAAATTCCTACGATCACACGAGATCTATCTAGGAGAAGCATAGCAACGAGCGGGGAGAGTGTGTCCACGTACCCTCGTAGACCGAAAGCGGAAGCGTTTAGTAACACGGTTGATGTAGTCGAACGTCTTCATGATCCAACCGATCAAAGCACCGAACGTACGGCACCTCCGTGTTCAGCACACATTCAGCATGATGACGTCCCTCGAGCTCTTGATCCAGTTGAGGACGAGAGAGAGTTCCGTCAGCACGACGGCGTGGCCACGGTGATGATGAAGCTACCGGCGCAGGGCTTCGCCTAAGCACTACGACGATATGACCGAGGTGTGTATCTATGGAGGGCGGGCACCGCACACGCCTAAGAGAAGACTTGTTGTGCCTTTGGGGTGCCCCCTCCCATGTATATAAAGGAGGGGGGAGGAGGAGGCCGGCCCAAGGGGGAGCGCGCCAAGGGGGGAGTCCTACTTGGAGTCCTAGTCCAAGTAGGATTCGCCCCCCTCCTTCCTTCCACCGGAGAGGGAAAAGGGGAAGGGAGAGAGAGGGAGAAGGAAAGAGGGGGGCTGGCCCCCTCCCCTAGTCCAATTCGGTTTGGGCAAGGGGGGAGGGGCGCCCCTCTCACGTGGCCTCTCTCCTCTCCTGCAATAAGGTCGAATAGGCCCAATACTCCTCCCGGGGGGTTCTGGTAACCATCCGGTACTCCGGTAAAATATCCGAATCACTCGGAACCATTCCGATGTCCGAATATAACCTTCCAATATATGAATCTTTACCTCTCGACTCTGTCGAGACTCCTCGTCATGTCCGTGATCTCATCCGGGACTCCGAACAATCTTCGGTCATCAAATCACATAACTCATAATACAAATCGTCATCGAACGTTAAGCGTGCGGACCCTACGGGTTCGAGAACTATGTCGACATGAACGAGACACATCTCCGATCGATAACCAATAGCAGAACCTGGATGCTCATATTGGCTCCTACATATTCTATGAAGATCTTTATCGGTCAAACCGCATAACAACATACGTCATTCCCTTTGTCATCGGTATGTTACTTGCCCCAGATTCGATCGTCGGTATCATCATACCTAGTTCAATCTCGTTACTGGCAAGTCTCTTTACTCGTTCCGTAATGCATCATCCCGCAACTAACTCATTAGTCACATTGCTTGCAAGACTTATAGTGATGTGCATTACCGAGAGGGCCCAGAGATACCTCTTCGATACACGGAGTGACAAATCCTAATCTCGATATATGCCAACTCAACAAACACCTTCGGAGACACCTGTAGAGCATCTTTAGAATCACCCAGTTATGTTGTGACGTTTGATAGCACACAAGGTGTTCCTCCGGTATTCGGGAGTTGCATAATGTCATAGTCAGAGGAACATGTATAAGTCATGAAGAAAGCAATAGCAGTAAAACTAAACGATCATTATGCTAAGAGAACGAATGGGTCTTGTCCATCACATCATTCTCTAATGATGTGATCCCGTTCATCAAATGACAACACATGTCTATGGTTAGGAAACTTAACCATCTTTGATTAATGAGCTAGTCAAGTAGAGGCATACTAGGGACACTCCATTTGTCTATGTATTCACACATGTACTAAGTTTCCGGTTAACCACTTGGGAAACCTTCCGGACTCCGTTTTTCCTCTGTATACTTGTCCTCCAAGATAAAAAATCTATATATACTTTCCGAACCTGTTCACCACCGTATCACGAAGAAATCCCATGTTCTCTTTTTCCTTTGTTGTTTTGTGTCAGATCCCATCTACCATGGCTGCTTCAAGCTCCTCCAAGGACAAGTTCTTCAAGAACATCATCAACCCATATCTGCGGGAGGTGGTGCAGCACCCTCAGGTCATTGAGATGCATGAGGGGCTGCTTCACCTTTGCAATGTGCCCTGTCCCAAGGGGACGGGAACCGTGGAGGCTAGGCTTGAAGCTGTGGAGCAAGATGTCTTCCGGTGCAAGGGGATGGGGGAGCATGGTCTCCATGCCAATCACCTCATGATCACGGATCTCTCCCGTGATCTCATGGTCGATGGCAAGCCGATGAAGGACTTCGTCTTCACCTTCAACGAGCAAATAAACTTTCTCCAAAGCCAGATCTATGACCTCCAGAACCAAGTCTTTGAATATGAGGCGAGGTTTAAAGGTACGAGTTTGGCTGCTAGTTGCAGGACCCGTGAGACTCACTCTTCCTCTTATGATGGTGGACCACTGCTATGGAAATCCGAGGACAAGACCTTTTCTTCATCACCACCATCACCTTCTTCACCACCAAAGGAGAACTGAGTATCGGGTATGGGCACTCCCCTTGGCTTCCGCCAAGCTTGGGGGAGGTGCCCCGGTATCGTATCATCCCACTATCTTTTCACATTTACTTAGTTCTATCCTTTTGCTTTAGATGAAATAAAGTTTAGTTCGATCCTTTCTTCTTTGAAAGTTTGCTTAGTTATCTATCATTGTAATCGTGTGCTAGTTATATAATAAAGTTAGTTTTAGTTTTTACTTTCATGTTGCAAATAAAGAAAAGAAACTAGAAAATAAAAAGAGAAAGAAAACAAATAAAAGAAAGGAAATAAATTAATAAGATCATATACTAATCCTATCGTAGGTGATAGCACCACTTAAGGAAAAGTATAAGTAAGAAAATTTTATTAGAGATTGACAAGCATAGCATTAGTCAATGATGCAACTCATGCAAGAATTAATAAGGGAAGGGAAGATTCACATATAAATATACCATCCTAGAAATATTTTGTGATTGTGAGCCCTCATCAAAATATTATATGCCAAAATTGTTGATGTTGGACAAGGAAGACAACATAATGGTTTATGTTTGTTTATATTCACATAGAAGTCATATTGTCATAGATCCTTTAACATGTGATGCTTGCCCCCTATCTTTGCTAGCCAAAAATTCCGCACTAAGTAGAGATACTACTTGTGCATCCAAAAACCCTTAAACCCAAATCTTTTTCATGTGTCCACCATACCTACCTATGGATTGGGCAAGATCCCTCAAGTAAGTTGTCATCGGTGCAAAAAGGCAATAAAAATTGCTCCTAAAAGTGTGAGATCATTTAGTGTAAGAGAAAATTGAGCGTTGTACGAACTTGGATGACAAAGAATAAAAGCGACAGACTGCATAATAAAGGTTGTCATCTTAAGGGGCAATACAATGTGACGTTCTTTTGCACTAAGGGATTGAGCATACAAACAAATAAGTGCATGGCAACCTCTGGTTCCCTCTGTGAAGGGCCTATCTTTTACTTTTATGTATTTACTTTTATGCAAAGAGTCAAAGTTTTCCTTCCGCTCCTTTTTATTTTTCTCCTTTGGCAAGCATCATGTCGTGAGGAAAGATCTAGGCACACATGTCCAGTTGAATATAGATAGCATGAATTATTATTGTTGACATCACCCTTGAGGTGAGTATGTTGGGAGGCGACACTATAAGCCCCTATCTTTCTATGTGTCCGGTTGAAACGTTTTGCTCATGTGTACGAGGTGAGTGTTAGCAATCATAGAAGACTATATGATGGTTGAGTATGTGACTTGCCTAAAGGCTCCGACACGTGACCCTTCCTGAAAAGATTATGAATTGTAGTTGCAAAGTTGACTGAGAACAGTTTGTTGGTTTCTAATAGAGTTTTTGCTTTATACTTCGATCATGTGATGAACTATTACTTATTAATGGGAAGTGTATGATAGAAGTTATATGATAAAAGTATTATGTTTAAATTTGTTGCTATTATAATAATCAACATGATGCTTCTATGTCCGTATTTTGTTTTTATCGACACCTCTCTCTCAAAGCATGTGGACATGTTTTTCGATTTCGGTTTTCGCTTAAGGACAAGCGAGGTCTAAGCTTGGGGGAGTTGATACGTCCATTTCACATCATGTTTTCTTACTGTTATTTATAATGTTTTTATCCATAATAATGCCTTTTGGAGTAATTCTAATGCCTTTTCTCTCATACTTTGCAAGGTACACACCAAGAGGGAGAATTTCGGCAGCTGGAAATCTGGACCAGAAAAAGCTACGTCAGGCGACCTATTATGCACAACTCCAAATGAGCTGAAACTTCACGGAGAATTTTTATGGAATATATATAGGAAATATTGGAGCCAATAACTACCGGAGGGGGGCCACCAGGTGGGCACAACCCACCTGGGCGCGCCAGGCCCCCCAAGCGCGCCCTAGTGGGTTGTGGCCTCCTCGGCCCACCTCCGGTGCCCATCTTCTGGTATATAAGTCATTTTGATCTAGAAAAAAATAAAGAGAAGACTTTCGGGGCTGAGCGCCGCCGTCTCGAGGCGGAACTTGGGCAGGAGCACTTTTGCCCTCCGGCGGAGCGACTCTGCCGGGGGAACTACCCTCCCGGAGGGGGAAATCATCGTCATCATCATCACCAACAACTCTCCCATCTTGGGGAGGGCAATCTCCATCAACATCTTCACCCGCACCATCTCATCTCAAACCCTAGTTCATCTCTTGTATTCAATCTTGTTACCGGAACTATAGATTGGTGCTAGGGGGTGACTAGTAGTGTTGATTACATCTTGTAGTTGATTACTATATGGTTTATTTGGTGGAAGATTATATGTTCAGATCCATATGCTATTTAATACTCCTCTGATCATGAGCATGTTTATTATTTGTGAGTAGTTACTTTTGTTCTTGAGGTCACGGGATAAATCATGTTGCAAGTAATCATGTGAATTTGATATGTGTGTTCGATATTTTGATGGTATGTATGTTGTGATTCCCTTAGTGGTGTCATGTGAACGTCAACTACATGACACTTCACCATACTTGGGCCTAAGGGAATGCATTGTGGAGTAGTAAATAGATGGTGGGTTGCGAGAGTGACAGAAACTTAAACCCCAGTTTATGCACTATTCCGTAAGGGACCGATTGGACCCAAAAGTTTATTGCTATGGTTAGAATTTATTCTTAATACTTTTCTCGTAGTTGCGGATGCTTGCGGGAGGGTTAATCATAAGTAGGAGGTTTGTTCATGTAAGAACAGCACCTAAGCACCGGTCCACCCACATATCAAATCATCAAAGTAGCGAACACGAATTAAACCAACATGATGAAAGTGACTAGATGAAATTCCCGTGTACCCTCAAGAACGCTTTGCATTTCATAAGAGACCATTTTGGCCTGTCCTTTGCCTCAAAAGGATTGGGATACCTTGTTGCATACTTATTGTTACTATTGTTACTTTCTCGTTACAAATTATTTTGCTACCAAACTACTCGCTACTTACAATTTCAGCACTTGTAGACACTACCTTACTGAAAACTACTTGTCATTTCGTTCTGCTCCTCGTTGGGTTCGACACTCTTACTTATCGAAAAGAACTAC
Source organism: Triticum aestivum (assembly GCF_018294505.1). NCBI lineage: Eukaryota > Viridiplantae > Streptophyta > Magnoliopsida > Poales > Poaceae > Triticum > Triticum aestivum. The sequence continues at coordinate 407,671,422 of NC_057796.1, forward strand.
AATTGATCCCCTATACTTTTGGGTCATCAAGGCTATTTTCTGGCGCCGTTGCCGGGGAGTGAAGCGCCTTTGGTAAGTGGAATTTGGTAAGGAAACATTCATATAGTGTGCTGAAATTTATTGTCACTTGTTACTATGGAAAACAATCCTTTGAGGGGTTTGTTAGGGGTATCTTCACCTCGTCCGGAACCACAATTAATTGCCCCTCAACCTACTGCACCTACTGAAAATATTGAATATGAAATTCCTTCGGGTATGATAGAACAATTGCTAGCTAATCCTTATGCAGGAGATGGAACCGAACATCCTGATATGCACTTGATATATGTAGAACAAATTTGTGGATTGTTCAAGCTTGCAGGTTTACCCGGAGATGAGGTGATGAAAAAGGTTTTCCCTTTATCTTTGAAGGGAAAAGCATTGGCATGGTATAGGCTATGTGATGATATTAGATCATGGAATTGGAATCGTTTAAAATTGGAGTTCCACCAAAAAATTTATCCTATGCATCTAGTTCATCGTGATCGGAATTATATATATAATTTTTGGCCTCGTGAAGGAGAAAGTATCGCTCTATCTTGGGGGAGGCTTAAGTCAATGTTATATTCATGCCCCAATCATGAGCTCTCAAGAGAAATTATTATTCAAAAATTTTATGGTCGGCTTTCTCGTAATGATCAAACCATGCTGGATACTTCTTGTGCTGGTTCTTTTATGAAGAAAACTATTGAATTCCGGTGGGATCTTTTGGAAAGAATTAAACGAAACTCTGAAGATTGGGAACTCGACGAAGGTAAAGAGTCAGGTATAAAGCTGAAGTATGATTGTGTTAAATCTTAATGGATACCGATGCTTTTCAAAAGTTTAGCACTAAATATGGACTTGATTCTGAGATAGTAGCCTCCTTTTGTGAATCATTTGCTACTCATGTTGAACTCCCTAAAGATAAGTGGTTTAAATATCTGTAACGCCCACGATGCGGCTATATCTCCCACGTGTCGAGGCACGACTTAGAGGCATAACCGCATAGTGGTTTTGTCGCAAGAAGGGTCATCTTCACACAATCGCATGTACTGAACAAGAATGGGATAAAGAGTTGGCTTACAATCGCCACTTCACACAATACATAAATATCATCATACATCATCCAAAATACAATCATATAGACCGACTACGGTCAAAATCCAGATGAAAATAAGACAACCCCAAATGCTAGCTCCCCGATCGTCCCAACTGGGCTCCACTACTGATCATCAGGAAAAGACACATAGTAACGACCACGTTCCTCGTCGAACTCCCACTTGAGATCGACGCCATCATCTGCACTGGCATCGTCGGCCCCTGCAACTGTTTTGGTAGAATCTGTGAGTCACGAGGACTCAGCAATCTCACACCCGCGAGATCAAAACTATTTAAGCTTGTAGGAAAAGATGGTGCAAAGAGGTGGAGCTGCAGCGGCAAAAACATATATGGTGGCTAACTTGCGCAAATGAGAGCGAGGAGAGAAGCAAAGGAACGAACGTCATCTAACAATGACCAAGAAGAGGTCCTGAACACCTACTTACGTCATACATAACTCAGACCGTGTTCACTTCCCGGACTTCGCCGAGAAGAGACCATCACGGCTACACACGCAGTTGATGTATTTTAATTGGGTCAAGTGACAAGTTATCTACAACCGGACATTAACAAATTCTCATCTGCCTCATAACCGCGGGCACGGCTTTCGAAAGATATTACCCTGCAGGGGTGACCCAACTTAGCCCATCATAAGCTCTCACGGTCAACGAAGGATAAACCTTCTCCCGGAACGACCCGATCAGTCTCGGAATCCCGGTTTACAAGACATCTCAACAATGGTAAAACAAGACCAGCAAAGCCGCCCGAATGTGCCGACAAATCCCGATAGGAGCTGCACATATCTCGTTCTCAGGGCACACCGGATAAGTCAAGCTACGAGTAAAACCAAACCTTGAGTTTCCCCGAGGTGGCCCCGCAGGCTGCTCGGTTCAGACCAACACTCGAAGGAGCACTGGCCCAGGGGGGTTAAAATAAGATGACCCTCGGGCTCGCGAAAACCCGGGGGAAAAGGCTTAGGAGGCAAATGGTAAAACCAAGGTTGGGCCTTGCTGCAGGAGTTTTATTCAAGGCGAACTGTCAAGGGGGTCCCATAAATCACCCGACCGCGTAAGGAACGCAAACTCAAGGAACATAATCCCGGTATAACAGTAACTAGGGCGGCAAGAGTGGAACAAAACACCAGGCATAAGGCCGAGCCTTCCACCCTTTACCAAATATATATAGATGCATTAATTAAATAAGAGATATTGTGATATCCCAACATATCCATGTTCCGACATGGAACAAACTTCAACTTCACCTGCAACTAGCAACGCTATAAGAGGGGCTGAGCAAAAGCGGTAACTTAGCCAAACAATGGTTTGCTAGGAAAGGATGGTTAGAGGCTGACATGGCTAAAATGGGAGACATGATATAGCAAGTGATAGGTAGCGAGCATGGCAATAGAGCGAACAACTAGCATAGCAAAGATAGAAGTGATTTCGAGGGGTGGTCATCTTGCCTGCAAGATTCTCAGAGTTGTCGAAAGCTTGATCCTCGTAAGCGTACTCGACAGGTTCCTCGTTCACGAACTCGTCTCCTGGCTCTACCCAAGACAAGAACACAAACAAACGGAACCACAATCAACCACGAGAAATGTACAAGCAACAAGATGCAAAACATGTATGATATGCAAGATATGATATGCGATGCATATGCGTGCTCCGGAAGGAAAATGATGAACATGGAAGTAACTTGGCAAACCAAGCATGCCACTGGAAGGATGAGATGATTTCGGTCGAAATCGATATAAAGATCACCGGAAACGGATGCACGGTTTGCAAATGGCAAGCAAAACAAGAATGACACTAATCTGTGATAAACAGCAAGATAGCACTTAAAATGCAACAAGCAACAATGCTACAGCACCCCAACATAGCAACAAAGCATATGACAGTAAACTAAAGGAGATGCTTGACAAAAGATGAACACTGAGCTACGGCTAGTTCCCAACATATCAAGCTCAAACAAGCATGGCAAAAGAGCAAAAGATTACAGGTTCACAGACTTAGTGAAAAACTGGACATAGCAGAAATCAGCATCAGGTAGCAATGTTCAGAGCACGAAATCGACATAGCAAACCAAGGCATGGCAGTGTTCTACTAGAAGCACATGACAAAAGTCCCTTACTGACGATAAGCCAAAAAGGACCATAAGATATGATGGAAAGCATGTAAACATAGCAAGTTTCGTTAACAGGTTTCAGACTTAGCAGAAAACAGAGCATGACAGAAATAATAATATGTAGGCCTCTTTGTGAGCTTGATGCACTCACTACAGAGCAACGAACTACAAACCAAGCACACCTACAGCAAGATGGCATGTTTTTGAAGCTATCCATGGCAAGAACAATAGCATAGCATGCATGGATCAACTACAATAAGCTTGGCAAAATTGCATATCATGTTAAGAATCTGCCAGAAATATTTTATAGCAAACGTAGAGCAAGATTGAGTCATGCTATGGCACTCCATAATTGGAAACAATTGCAGTAATGGATCAATTACAACTATAGCTACAAAACATACTTACTGAAAATCTACAAAATATGCATGGATCTCCCTGTAGCATCAAGTTTACATGGCAACAAAATTACAGCAGACAAGGACTTAGAGAAATCACCGAGTCCCTGAAATCAGAATTATTACGGGGCCTACTTTGCATGCTTGTGCTAGTCACCACAGAGATCACAAAAATACATGGACCACACAATTGGAAAGATGGCATGACATACTTCAAAACACTTGTAGAGCGCATGCTCAAAAGATGCACAGATTAAATGATACAAAAATGACAAATCTCCAAGTTCTGTCAAGAACCAGAGAATAACAGCAACTAGCCCTCTTCCACCAGAGATTTGGGCATCAAGATGACCTCTAATGAACATGGTGCAATTGGACAAAATGAAGAGCATCACGAGGCAAACAATTTGACATATTACACGCGCGAATCGGAGCTACATGCATGGAGTTATCGCATCACGAACAAGTGCATATGCTGATGAAATTCCAGACTTAGAGAAAAAAGGAGGGGCGAGGAGAAGTCAACGCTCACGTACAGATCCGATCGGATCGAAGGCTACAGGAGCTCGAGCTCCGGTGATGGCGCTCGTGGCCGGCGACAGAGGAAGGGGAGGAGGCGGCCGGA
>NC_057796.1:407676078-407685753 GCF_018294505.1 Triticum aestivum
GCCACGTGTCGCCACGGGACTGGTCGGGCGGCGCGGCGGACGTTGTCCGGCCGGAGCAGACGCGTCCGGCGCGGCGCGGAGGGAGTGGGTTAGGGTTCGTCTGTGATTCCGTTTTTCGGGGGAGATGGGGTTTTATAGGTAGAGGGAGCTAGGAGACTCCAAATGAGGTGCGGTTTTCGCCCACACGATCGTGATCGAACGACCTAGAGCATGGAAGAGAGTTTGGTGGGTTTTGGGCTGGTTTTGGAGGGGTTTTTTGCTGGACACTCAAATATACTTTGCGGATGCCCGGTTAACCGTTGGAGTACCAAACGACCTCCAAATGGAACGAAACTTGATCGGTGGTCTCCGGGTGGTATATTAAGGCCACTTGACAAATCTCGGTCCATTCCGAGAAAGTTTGACACACGCACACGAAAGAAAACAAGAGGGGTGCACCGGAGGAGATAGGAGCGCCGGATTGGAAAACGGACAACGGGGAAAATGCTCGGATGCAAGAGACGAACACGTATGCGAATGCAATGCATATGATGACATGATATGAAAATGCATGACATGACAAAATACAAAACGAAAGACAAAACCCGACAACGGAGGGAAAAACATATCGCATAGCCGGAAATGGCAAGAGTCGGAGTTACAAATATGGCAAGTTACATACGGGGTGTTACAACACTCCACCACTACGAGAGGATCTCGTCCCGAGATCTAGGACTGAAAGAACTCCGGATATTCGGAACGGAGATGGTCCTCGCGTTCCCAGGTGGCTTCCCGGTCGGAATGGTGCGACCACTTCACTTTCAGGAATTTGATAGACTTGTTGCGAGTCTTGCGCTCAGTTTCTTCAAGAATAGCAACGGGGTGCTCATGATAAGACAAATCTTCTTGGAGGTCAATCTCTTCGAAGTTGATAGTGCGCTCAGGCGTCTTGAAGCACTTGCGGAGCTGTGACACGTGGAACACATCGTGCACGTTCGCGAAGTTGGAAGGAAGCTCAAGTTGATAGGCGAGGTCGCCTCTTTTGCCAATGATCTTGAAAGGACCCACGTATCTAGGGGCAAGCTTCCCGTTGATACCGAAGCGACGAGTGCCTTTCATTGGAGAGACGCGGAGGTAGACATGGTCTCCGATCTCGAAAGCCACATCACGGTGCTTACTATCATAGTAACTCTTCTGGCGCGATTGCGCGGCTTTGAGATTGTCACGGATGACCTTACACATTTCTTCAGCTTCAGTGATTAAGTCATTGCCAAGAAGTTGGCGTTCACCAGCCTCTGACCAATTGAGAGGAGTACGGCACTTTCTGCCATAGAGAATCTCGAATGGGGCCTTGCCCGAACTCGCTTGGACGCTGTTGTTGTAGGAGAATTCAGCATAAGGAAGACAATCTTCCCATTTCATGCCAAAGGAAATGACACAAGCCCTGAGCATATCTTCAAGAATTTGATTGACTCGCTCGACTTGGCCACTAGTTTGAGGGTGAAAAGCTGTGCTGAAGCGAATATTTGTGCCCATGGCCTTTTGGAAGGAGTCCCAGAACTTAGAGGTGAAGATGCTTCCACGATCTGAGGAAATCAATTGTGGAATGCCGTGCAAAGAGACAATTCTGGAGGTGTAGAGCTCTGCCAGCTGAGCTGCTGTGATGGATTCTTTGATTGGAAGGAAATGAGCCACTTTAGAAAGCTTGTCAATGACAACGAAGATAGCGTCATTTCCGCGCTTGGACTTTGGAAAACCAGTCACGAAGTCCATTTCGATATGATCAAACTTCCACTCCGGGATAGCAAGAGGTTGGAGGAGACCAGCTGGTCGTTGGTGTTCTGCTTTCACTCTTCGGCAGACATCACATTCATTCACGAATTGAGCAATTTCTCGCTTCATTCGACTCCACCAATACGACTGCTTGAGGTCATGATACATCTTCGTACTTCCAGGATGAATGGAAAGGAGAGAATTGTGCGCCTCGCTCATTATGACTTTCCTTAGATCACCTTTAGGAACCACAATCCGGTCCTCGAAGAACAAAGTGTCTCTGTCATTAATGCGATAGCACTTGTATTTGGAAAGACCCTTGTCGATACCATGTTTCACCTTCTTCACCATGGCATCAAGGAGTTGTGCCTCACGAATTTGATCTTCCAAAGTAGGAGATACTATGAGGTTGGCAAGAAAGCCTTGAGGAACAACTTGGAGATTCAGCTTGCGGAAAGCTTCACAAAGATCCGGTTGGAAAGGCTTGAGAATTAAGCTGTTGCAATAAGCCTTCCTGCTTAAAGCATCTGCAATGACATTGGCCTTGCCTGGAGTATATTCAATACTCGGATTGTACTCTTGAATCATTTCGACCCATCGAGTCTGCCTCAGGTTGAGGTTGGGCTGAGTGAAGATATACTTCAGACTCTTGTGATCAGTGAAAATGTCCACTTGTCTTCCCAACAAGAGATGTCTCCACGTGATTAATGCATGGACAACTGCCGCCAACTCAAGATCGTGAGTGGGGTGGTTCTTCTCATTGGGCTTCAACTGCCGAGAGGTATAGGCCACAACTTTCTTCTCTTGCATTAACACAGCACCGAGACCTTGGAGAGAAGCATCACAGAAAACTTCATACGGCTTGGATTCATCAGGAGGAGTCAAGACAGGAGCTGTGACTAGTTTCTCTTTGAGAGTGTTGAAAGAAACGTCACACTCAGGAGACCAGACATACTTCACATGCTTCTGTAGGAGGTTGGAAAGAGGCTTTGCAATCTTGGAGAAATTCTCAACGAATCTTCGGCAATAGCTTGCAAGACCCAGAAAACTGCGGAGCTGCTTGACATTTTGAGGAGGTTCCCAATCCACAACTGCGGACACCTTCTCGGGGTTAACAGCGATGCCCTTGGCAGAGATGATGTGACCAAGGAAAAGAACTTCATCGAGCCAAAACTCACATTTGGAGAACTTCGCATAGAATTGATACTCTCTGAGCTTGTCGAGCACCAATCGCAAATGTTTGGCATGATCCTGCTTGTTCTTGGAGAAGACCAAGATATCATCGAGATACACCAGAACAAATTCATTGGTATAGGGGTTGAAGATGAAACTCATCATCCGAGAGAACACTGGAGGAGCATTGACAAGGCCGAAAGACACGACAGTATATTCATAAGAACCAAAGCTCGTTCTGAATGCTGTCTTGGGAATATCTTCTTCACGAATGCGAATCTGATGATAACCCATACGAAGGTCAAGCTTCGAGAATACTTTAGCACCCTTGAGTTGCTCAAATAGCTCATTGATGTTGGGAAGTGGATACTTGTTCTTGATTGTCTTCTTGTTCAATGGACGGTAGTCGACACAAAGTCGGTCCGTGCCATCCTTCTTCTTGACAAAAAGAACACCACAACCCCATGGAGAAGAACTCGATCTGATCAAACCCAGACGTTCTTGTTCATCGAGCTGCTTCTTCAATTCCTTCAGCTCGTTAGGTCCAAGCTTGTATGGACGCTTGCAAACGGGTTCAGTGCCAGGCTCTAGTTCGATAACGAACTCAACTGACCGGTGAGGAGGCATATCCGGAAGCTCTTCTGGAAAGACATCTTGATACTCGCAAACGACTGGAATTTGAGAGATGGCATTCAATTCGCCCTTCTCATTGAGAGAGAAAAACCGAATGGTTTCATCACGAGCGGCATAGATAATCACATCCTCAGACGAGTGTGTCAATTGAATTTCCCTGGCAGCACAATCAAGTTGAGCCTTGTGCTTAGAAAGCCAGTCCATCCCGAGAATAAGATCAATATCCGAGTTTCCAAGAACAATTGGAGAAGACTGGAATTTATAGTCGCCCATCTTGATGGAGACATCCGGAACCATCATACTAGAACTCAAACGTTTACCCGGAGAAACGACATCCATGGGTTTACTCAAATGAGAACAAGTGAATTCATGCTTGGCAAAAAACGGTCTTGACATGAAACAAAGAGATGCACCAGTATCAAAAAGAACTTTTGCAGGAATATCATTAACAGGAAGATTACCCATTATCACATCAGTGGATTCCTCCGCTTGAGCTGCATTCATCATGTTCACCTTTGCAGACTTTGGATTATGCTTGACCACTGCATTGCTGGAAGATCTGACAGGAGGAGGAGGAGGAAGACGCCTCTGGTTGAAGCACTTGTTAGCATAGTGACCTTTCTGCTGACATTTGTTGCATGTCACCTCTGAGAGTGGACGGTGATAAGGAGCATTGGACTTTGGAGCTTGATTCTGAGACTTGTTCTGATAGCCAGAGTTGGAAGAGTTGGAAGAGCTATGGCCACCTTTGTTCTTCTGCTGGTAAGGCTGACGAAACGGAGGAGGAGGAGGCAACCAGAACTTCTGTTGCTTAGCTATCACAAGTGAGGAAGAAGAAGACTGAACTGCGTCTCTGACTCTCTTCTTAGAAGCCTCACACTTGAGCTGAGCAGCCTCTTGCTTCAGTGCCATATTGTAGAATTGATCAAACTGAGTAGGCTCAACAAGAACGAGAGCTAACTGCAGATCCTCTTTAAGGCCACCTCTGAAGTGATAGATCATGCTCTTCTCATCAGGGACGTCTTGTTTAGCGAAGCGAGCAAGTTTCTGAAACTGAATGTTGTATTGATACACAGACATGTTGCCTTGCTTGAGATTGCGGAACTCCTCACGCTTGCTCTCAACAACACTTTGTGGAATGTGGTGCGCTTTGAAGTCCCGACAGAAGTCAGTCCAAGTGATCACACGACCTCCTCTGGAATCTTTGTATTGTTGATACCAATCAGCAGCTTGGTCCTTGAGCTGGAAAGAAGCGAACTTGACATAGTCCTCAGGCCTGACATTGCTACATTCAAAATGCTTGTTGATGTCCACGAGCCAATCATCGGCATCCGTGGCCTCGGCACAGTAGCTGAAAGACTTGGGCTGATTTGCGAGAAACTGGTTGAGAGTGGCAAAGTGAAACTGATTGTTGCCTTGACCTTCATTGCCTTGATTGCCTTGCCCTTGAGTACGTTCTTGCAAGAGTTGCAGAATCATCTGAGCATTGGCGTTGGTGGCTGCCATGATTGCTTGCCATGCCTCCGGAGGTGGAGGTGGTGGCGGAGGGTTCGCTTGACTCCCTTCATTGCGATCCGGATTCTGACGCGTTGGCGGAGCCATCCTGAAGAGGGTGACATCCGTTAGCATCTTGATAGACAAATGGATAAGTAGAATCAATGGATAGAAATTGCAACATATAGTCTTCATAATAAACATTCGAATGAAGATGAACGAATGAATTCCGTAGTAAATCATCACAGTTCCATAAGTTGAGAAGCCACTTGAAAAAGATATGGAAAGAACATAAGAATTCGAAGCAACTCGAATACCACAATACAAAATAAAACAAAGTATTGGCTTGCAGAATAAGCCTGAACAAACATATGATAGATATTTCGTCCGAAGTTTTCATGGTGGGGCCCACACGGGCTCAATCGTACAGCACCATCATGTACAAGGCTGTGCACATGACATACGAAGCGTCCCTGAGTCGGCAAAGCCATGGACTCTTTAAGACACAATGAGACCACTGTAAAATCAACCGTGGAAAGGCGGACCACTAGACGTCGAACCCCAATCTCATATCATGCGTCTGTCGGAAAGATTTCCTAAGGCTACTTGAATTCCCACTTATAAACTCCCGAAACTTTCTGGTTATGCAATCTGGTGTAAGGGATACAGGGGACACAAAATATATATCACCCAAACTAGCAATCCCTAGATCCAGCTGTATCCATCCGTCAACACATAACCAAGAAACCTTCGGAAATCGTTTACCTCAACCTTCGAAAAACATCCGTTATACAAGTTATGGCAATACTCCCGAACTCCCGCCCCAGTACTGGGTGGCGTCGAGGTGATCTCACCAACAACTGCATAAAAGAGATTTCGATGTCGGCGAAACTCAGGTATTCCAGAACTGCAACGATAAAATTGTGACGACAACACCTCGGAGCTCAACTCCCCGGGACACTGCCACAACCCCTAAATGACAGGAGGCACCAAGAACAATGTTCTCGTCACAAAGCCATCGGAACGATTCCAAGATACCCGCGTGATCCTAAATTTTTTTTAGTGCAATATGAGGAGAGAAAAGTCAAAACTTCTACGTCAGGAGACCTCACCAGAGCGACGAAGGGGCTGAGGAGTAAAAAGAATCCTACTCTCCGATATATATAATCCTAAGACTCAAAACATTTTTATTCTAGACTCAACAACGCCAGCGATTCGATCAAGCAGGGGGCTCCTAAGTCGGGGATGGCTCTGATTACCAACTTGTAACGCCCACGATGCGGCTATATCTCCCACGTGTCGAGGCATGACTTAGAGGCATAACCGCATAGTGGTTTTGTAGCAAGAAGGGTCATCTTCACACAATCCCATGTACTGAACAAGAATGGGATAAAGAGTTGGCTTACAATCGCCACTTCACACAATACATAAATATCATCATACATCATCCAAAATACAATCATATAGACCGACTACGGTCAAAATCCAGATGAAAATAAGACAACCCCAAATGCTAGCTCCCCGATCGTCCCAACTGGGCTCCACTACTGATCATCAGGAAAAGACACATAGTAACGACCACGTTCCTCGTCGAACTCCCACTTGAGATCGACGCCATCATCTGCACTGGCATCGTCGGCCCCTGCAACTGTTTTGGTAGAATCTGTGAGTCACGAGGACTCAGCAATCTCACACCCGCGAGATCAAAACTATTTAAGCTTGTAGGAAAAGATGGTGCAAAGAGGTGGAGCTGCAGCGGCAAAAACATATATGGTGGCTAACTTGCGCAAATGAGAGCGAGGAGAGAAGCAAAGGAACGGACGTCATCTAACAATGACCAAGAAGAGGTCCTGAACACCTACTTACGTCATACATAACTCAGACCGTGTTCACTTCCCGGACTTCGCCGAGAAGAGAGCATCACGGCTACACACGCAGTTGATGTATTTTAATTGGGTCAAGTGACAAGTCATCTACAACCGGACATTAACAAATTCCCATCTGCCTCATAACCGCGGGCACGGCTTTCGAAAGATATTACCCTGCAGGGGTGTCCCAACTTAGCCCATCATAAGCTCTCACGGTCAACGAAGGATAAACCTTCTCCCGGAACGACCCGATCAGTCTCGGAATCCCGGTTTACAAGACATCTCGACAATGGTAAAACAAGACCAGCAAAGCCGCTCGAATGTGCCGACAAATCCCGATAGGAGCTGCACATATCTCGTTCTCAGGGCACACCGGATAAGTCAAGCTACGAGTAAAACCAGACCTCGAGTTTCCCCGAGGTGGCCCCGCAGGCTGCTCGGTTCGGACCAACACTCGAAGGAGCACTGGCCCAGGGGGGTTAAAATAAGATGACCCTCGGGCTCGCGAAAACCCGGGGGAAAAGGCTTAGGCGGCAAATGGTAAAACCAAGGTTGGGCCTTGCTGCAGGAGTTTTATTCAAGGCGAACTGTCAAGGGGGTCCCATAAATCACCCGACTGCGTAAGGAACGCAAACTCAAGGAACATAATCCCGGTATAACAGTAACTAGGGCGGCAAGAGTGGAACAAAACACCAGGCATAAGGCCGAGCCTTCCACCCTTTACCAAATATATATAGATGCATTAATTAAATAAGATATATTGTGATATCCCAACATATCCATGTTCCGACATGGAACAAACTTCAACTTCACCTGCAACTAGCAACGCTATAAGAGGGGCTGAGCAAAAGCGGTACTTAGCCAAACAATGGTTTGCTAGGAAAGGATGGTTAGAGGCTGACATGGCTAAAATGGGAGACATGATATAGCAAGTGATAGGTAGTGAGCATGGCAATAGAGCGAACAACTAGCATAGCAAAGATAGAAGTGATTTCGAGGGGTGGTCATCTTGCCTGCAAGATTCTCAGAGTTGTCGAAAGCTTGATCCTCGTAAGCGTACTCGACAGGTTCCTCGTTCACGAACTCGTCTCCCGGCTCTACCCAAGACAAGAACACAAACAAACAGAACCACAATCAACCACGAGAAATGTACAAGCAACAAGATGCAAAACATGTATGATATGCAAGATATGATATGCGATGCATATGCGTGCTCCGGAAGGAAAATGATGAACATGGAAGTAACTTGGCAAACCAAGCATGCCACTGGAAGGATGAGATGATTTCGGTCGAAATCGATATAAAGATCACCGGAAACGGATGCACGGTTTGCAAATGGCAAGCAAAACAAGAATGACACTAATCTGTGATAAACAGCAAGATAGCACTTAAAATGCAACAAGCAACAATGCTACAGCACCCCAACATAGCAACAAAGCATATGACAGTAAACTAAAGGAGATGCTTGACAAAAGATGAACACTGAGCTACGGCTAGTTCCCAACATATCAAGCTCAAACAAGCATGGCAAAAGAGCAAAAGATTACAGGTTCACAGACTTGGTGAAAAACTGGACATAGCAGAAATCAGCATCAGGTAGCAATGTTCAGAGCACGAAATCAACATGCTCCAGGAACTTAACATAGCAAACCAAGGAATGGCAGTGTTCTAATAAAAGTAGATGACAAAAGTCTCTTACTGACCATAAGCCAAAAAGGACCATAAGATATGATGGCAAGCATGTAAACATAGCAAGTTTCGTTAACAGGTTTCAGACTTTGCAGAAAACAGAGCATGGCAGAAATAATAATATGTAGGCCTCTTTGTGAGCTTGATGCACTCACTACAGAGCAATACACTACGAACCAAGCACACCTACAGCAAGATGGCATGTTTATAAAGCTATCCATGGCAAGAACAATAGCATAGCATGCATGGATCAACTACAATAAGCTTGGCAAAATTGCATATCATGTTAAGAATCTGCCAGAAATATTTTATAGCAAACGTAGAGCAAGATTGAGTCATGCTATGGCACTCCATAATTGCAAACAATTGCAGTAATGGATCAATTACAACTATAGCTACAAAACATACTTACTGAAAATCTACAAAATATGCATGGATCTCTCTGTAGCATCAAGTTTACATGGCAACAAAATTACAGCAGACAAGGACTTAGAGAAATCACCGAGTCCCTGAAATCAGAATTATTACGGGGCCTACTTTGCATGCTTGTGCTAGTCACCACAGAGATCACAAAAATACATGGACTACACCATTGGAAATATGGCATGGCATACTACAAAACACATGTAGAGCTCATGCTCAAAAGATGCACAGATTAAATGATACAAAAATGACAAATCTCCAAGTTCTGTCAAGAACCAGAGAATAACAGCAACTAGCCCTCTTCCACCAGAGATTTGGGCATCAAGATGACCTCTAATGAACATGGTGCAATTGGACAAAATGAAGGGCATCACGAGGCAAACAATTTGACATATTACACGCGCGAATCGGAGCTACATGCACGGAGTTATCGCATCACGAACAAGTGCATATGCTGATGAAATTCCAGACTTAGAGAAAAAAGGAGGGGCGAGGAGAAGTCAACGCTCACGTACAGATCCGATCGGATCGAAGGCTACAGGAGCTCGAGCTCCGGTGATGGCGCTCGTGGCCGGCGACGGAGGAAGGGGAGGAGGCGGCCGGAGGAGGGGCGCCGGCCGGGGCGGCGGAGGGCGGCGCCGGC
>NC_057796.1:408062413-408161686 GCF_018294505.1 Triticum aestivum
ACCGACACGACACCCCGACCCCCGCACCTCCCGAAAAGGTGTTCTTTGGCCTTCTAGAAGCCGACGGGGTCATATATTTGTGAATTATTAGTTAGGTCATATATCTTTCGATTTTGTTATGAAAAACATCATATATAATTGTGTTGATCGGGTAGTTTTAAATGTGCAGTTGTTTCATCGCTGCGAGGTTTCGTGTTCGACGACCTCGCCGCGCGTTTGACGAGCTCTGCCCCTTCGTTCGTGGGTGAGCACAAATGACATGTCCTCCTCCCCCATTAATTATTTGATCTATTCCGATGAAACTTGATAGCTAGCTACATATGTGTCTTGAATCATCAGTATGCGTAACCAATATGTGTCTCCCGTTCGAAAGCGTCATAGTTATAAATATGCATGCATTTGCATATTTATAACCTTGATTCTTTCGAATTGTCCAACGCTATCCATGGACAGCCCGAGTATGTTTAGATTGGGTTCGTTTTCCCATATGCTTTGCTCCGGATCCGACGCATAAATTTCGTCAGTGCCTCCCCTGTTGTTCTCTGGGTACACATCCTCTTTGTTTATTGCAGAGACGTGTATCAGGAGAACAGCGGGGAGGTGCTGCCGAAATTTTGCGTAGGATCCGGAGCATAGCATGGGAAAATGAACCCAATCTAAACATACTCGGGTGGGATTAGGACCTATCATTACCTATTAGAGTGTAGGTTCCATGGACGTAATAAAATTGACAAAGTAGATCAACTGATGAATATATACATGGTGAATTATATATATATATTTGTTGTGTGTCTAGTAGCTCTGAAAGTCAAGATGAGTGATCGTGCGTGGATGTACACCGGTCACACTGGTCAGAACAAATGGAGCACTGAATGGTTCACAAAAACCAAGGGGTTTGTGCGAGCCGCATTTGCAAATGGCCGAAGGAAAACCTGGTGCCCCTGTTTACGGTGCGGCAATTGGGAAAAGAGGACAGAGGCTGAAATGGGCAAACACCTGCAGAAGAGTGGTTTTACGCCCGATTATACGGTGTGGACATTTCATGGTGAGTCTGCCCAACGTGACCGAGCTGAGGTGGATCGTCGTCGCACCGACGAGCATGGTACCGGGATGGAAAACATGGTGCAAGACTTTGATGATGCTCGGGATTCGGACAAGGAGATGGAGGAATCTGCAAAGGCCTTCAATGAAATGTTGGAGTCTTCAAAACGTCCGCTCCATGAGCACACTGAGCTTTGTCAGTTGGATGCCATCTCACAAGTAATGGCTCTGAAGGCTCAGTTCAACTTGGGCAGAGAATGCTACGATGCAATGATGACAGTATTTGGACGCTTTCTACCCAAAGGCCATGTAATGCCTGCAAACCTGTACCAGTCGGACAAAATCCTCCGTGCACTGAAGATGCCCTATGATAAGATGCATGCCTGTGAGAAAGGATGTGTCTTGTTTAGGCTTGACTATGCGGACTTGAACTATTGTCCCATTTGCAAGTCTTCCAGGTATGGTTGTCGTAGACAACGGTATGGGTGAGAAGACACAGACCAAAATCCCCGTTAGTGTTCTTCGGTATATGCCAATCGTACCAAGACTTCAACGTCTTTTCATGGTCGAAGAGACGGCCAGACAGATGAGATGGCACAAAATGGGCAAAAGAACCGAACTAGATGCAGATGGGAATCTGATGATTGTACACACATCGGATGGTGTTGCGTGGAAAAAGTTTGATGAATTACATG
The DNA here is from genome assembly GCF_018294505.1 of Triticum aestivum. NCBI lineage: Eukaryota > Viridiplantae > Streptophyta > Magnoliopsida > Poales > Poaceae > Triticum > Triticum aestivum. The sequence goes on from NC_057796.1 coordinate 408,064,150, forward strand.
GTGACAAAGCGGCAGATCCGAGGCATCCTCGAGTCGGCATCTGCACGGATGGGTTCAGTGTGTTTGGTACGACGGCAGCCCAATACAGTTGTTGGCCCGTATTTGTCTTTCCACTCAATCTCCCCCCCGGACAGATTATGCAAAGAAAGAACATTTCCCTGACGTTGATAATTCCAGGGCCCCACTATCCGGGGAAAAGTATGAATGTGTACATGCAACCGCTTAAGGACGAATTGCAAGAAGCCTGGGATAATGGGTTCAAGACATACGATGCCTATAGCAAACAGAACTTCATAATGCGTGTCTGGTACATGTACTCGACGCATGACTTGCCGGCGTATGCGCAATTCGTTTGCTGGTGTGTGCATGGAAGGTTCCCGTGCCCCACATGCAAGGGAGCTCTTGAGTTTCGTTGGCTTCAGGCCGGTCGCAAGTTTTCTTGCTTCGACATGCATAGACAGTTCCTGAATCCTCGCCATAAGTTCAGGAAAGACAAGAAGAACTTCATCAGAGGTACAGTTGTCAAAAACTCTGCACCACCTGCATTGACACGCCAACAGACCCTGGATCAGTTAAACGCTCTCGAGCCAGATCCAGAGCGTCCAGGGTACTTCAAGGGGTATAATTCTAAGCACGCCTGGACTCACAAAACATGCTTATGGGATCTGCCTTACTTCAAAGACCTCCTTTGCCCACACAACATCGACGTGATGCACACTGAGAAGAATATCGCCGAGGCACTTTTTGGTACATTGTTCGGCATAGATGGGAAGTCAAAGGATAATACTAAGGCTAGAGTCGATCTGTAGGCGCTATGTGATAGGCCGTTACAAAACATGAAAGAACCGAAAGGAAAGCAGAACTGGACGAAGCCAAAGGCATGGTTCAATCTTGGAAGGCCAGCTATGAGGGAAATTATCTTGTGGGTGAAAATGCAGTTGATGTTCCCCGATGGGTATGCAGCGAATCTACAGAGGGGAGCCAGTCTTGATAAATTGAAGATATTTGGTCTCAAGAGTCATGATTGGCACATATGGATTGAGCGGGTAATGCCGGTGATGTTGCGTGGCTTCATCCCTGAGGATGAATGGCTAGTACTGGCAGAACTCAGCTATTTCTTCCGTGTTCTTTGTGCGAAAGAACTATCGCCTGGCGTGCTAGAAGAAATGGAAGAGTTGGCGCCGGAGTTGATCTGCAAGTTAGAGAAGATCTTTCCATCGGGCTTCTTTAATCCAATGCAACATTTGATTTTGCATCTCCCGACCGAGGCAAGATTGGGGGGGCCCGTGCAAAATCGTTGGTGCTACCCAACTGAGAGGATGCAGAAGACGCTTCGACAAAAATATAAAAATAAACGTAGAATTGAAGCATCGATGGCTGAGGCATTCATCACTGAGGAGGCGGCAAACTTCATGACAGCACACTACGAAGCCAAAAATCGTCATTTGCATAATCCGAAGCCTCGGTACAATGCTGACGACCCTAAAAAGGGTGGATCCAACCTCAGCCTATTCAAAGGGAATCTCGCACCAGCCAGTGTTTCAAATCCAGTATCTTTGGATAACGAACAATGGCGGACCATTTCGTTGTATATCTTCAACAACCTGATAGAAGTGCGGCCGTACATCGAGTAAGTTCTCGGTACATAGTTTCGCAACTTGTATTTCCTTTGAACTGCTCTTATTCCTGGATATTTCATACAGTCGATACGTCGCCTTATTCTCGTATGGAGCGGTGATCCAAAAGGATTCTGTCGAAGAGTATGAGCTTCTCGCAAAGCAAGGAGGCGGCTATCCCGGTTTCATCTCTTGGTTCAAACAAACGGTAATTTCTATTAGACTTGTAGGCTAATTTGTAGGCGGCTATCCCGGTTTCATTCGCTAATATGTGCGTAATGCAACAATCCTTTCATATTAAACTTGTAGGCTAATTCAGAGTCTATGGACGCCGAATTGAGACAAGTCGCTAATGGTTTTGACTATAAGGTCCGTTCATTTGACAAATACGACATCAACGGGTATCGCTTTCATACCTATGGCAAAGAGCTATCTATGGCCGACCGAAAGTCTACAAATTGTTGTGTATCTGCTATCGGCGAAGGAGGTACCGAGTATTATGGGAGAGTTGAAGCAATTTATGAACTTCTATTCTATGGTGAAAACCCACCGAATGTCGTAGTCTTCAAATGTTATTGGTTTCAGCCGAAGGAGACTAGAAGGACTCATGAACATATAGGGCTAGTTGAAATCAACCAAAGCACCCATTTAGATGTTCCTGATGTCTATATTACGGCTCAACAGGCGACCCAAGTATTCTATCTACCGTGGGCCTGCCAAACTAATCCAAATCTGAAAGGTTGGGATGTCGTTTATGAAGTGCCGCCACGTGCTAGACTATCTCCCCCAAAGGAAGAGGATTATGAACCTCACATTAACCCAGATACATATGAAGGAGAATTCTTCCAAGAGACACGTCTTTCCAAAAAGCGTTTCAAGAACCGCTATACTTCACCCCAAAACATTGAAGTAGACAGCGACAGTGAATCCGACATCACCCCAGAGGAGGAACAAGAAGAGCCGGAACAAGAAGAGGTTACTGCTGCGGATGACCTGTCATTGCTTGACCGATTACGTCAAGGTGGCCTTGCACATGTTGATGCCACTGAACCCTATGAGCCCGTCATTGATTATAGTGATGATGATGATTATGCATTTATTGATGATACTGATCGAGATTATTAGTAGTGTCAGGTATTAAATTTTTTAATGTTGTATTTGATGATGATACACTTAAGTGATACACATATTATTATTCATGTCGGTCTTTTTTTTATGTTGTACTAATTTCGTTTACTGTTTGTCATGGTAGGTGTGGAAAGATGGTGGGCGCTGGTCGGGAGCGCGCCAAGGCCCCTTCTTCGTCGGTGCGTCGTCTGAGGTCTTCGATTCCAGACGTACCTCTCCACCGAGCGTTGCTGGACAGTATGTCCACACCGCCGGGCCCTTCTTCGTCGACCGCGGTGCCCAGCAGGGGACGAGGTAGGAAGAGAGGAGGTGGGGCATGTGGTCGCGGGAGAGGAGGTAGGGTGACTGCTACGGCGCCTTCCTCGCCGCCACCCCCAGCTGTTTCACCTGAGCACGTGACTGCTAGGGTGGACTCGTCCGAGGAGGAGGCTACACGGACTCCGGTCCACGAGCCTCCGGTCCACGGGTCTTGGGCCCACGAGCCTCGGGTCGACTGGCCTTCGGCCCATGAGAGTTCGGCCCACGAGACCCCGGAGGAGCACACGTCCGGATGGGGTACCTGGCCGGATCAGCCCGAGGAGCCGAGTGGCCATGCTGATGATGGCGGGGAGCCGACTGATCTTGAGGAGGAGGGTGGCACCGTCTACCAGCGTGGTGCTACACAGCTCCCGTCCGTGCCGGCGACCCGCGAGCAGAGGTGGTTGATCTTCCCTGATGGGGAGAGGTACGTAAGTGCATTTAATATTTTTGTACCTTCTGCATTCACGTTTCTTCAAATAACTAATGCGTTGGCCTTGTCATGCTGCAGGGGTTGGGACCACCATCATAGTGTCCACCGGCCCAACTCCGTCCTTGGAGTTCTTTGCCGGCAAAACTTCCCGGGGTTTGTCACGTTGCCTGGTGAGGGTCGGCTTCCAGAGCTTGGGTTGAGCTGGGAGCACTACGTGGCTGCCCCGGCCCCGCCGGATGTCATTATCGACGGTGTCGTGTGCGACACGAGGGCAGACATGGTGATCAGGACGTTCTGGGTAATTTCTCCTTTACACATTTCAAAATCTTCAACTAGCTAATTATTAATTGTACTAATCAATATTGTCTCATTTGATTGCAGACATTCTACAGGTGTGAGGAGGGATACGAGGAGGACGCGACAAATGTTATCCAGAACGTCTGCAAGCGCCTACTCCAGAACTTACGGCACGAGGCTCGGGTGCAGGCTGTTCGAGACTACTACGCCTAGCGTGGTATCAAGAAGACCAAGCCGGCGTGCCGCGATAAGTTCCTGAGTAAGGAGCAGTACATGAAGGTAATTCTTAAGGCCTTCTACTTAAGTTCCTTCATTTAGTAATTCTTAGCCGTAGCGGTCAAGTTTCTATTTGCTAACTTAGGCGCCTCCGAGATGGTGTGCGGATCGGATGGATTGTTGGGAGGTGTTGGTCGATGAGTGGTGCTCAAAAGAATGGCTAGCCCTCCACAACCAGGCCAAGGACAAACGTGCCCAAATGGAAGGTGTGCCACACCATCAAGGCAGCTCCAACTTATATCAGTTCGGGCGCAACTGGGTATGTGGTTTGCTTCATGATTCATGCAATTCATTCATCATGCTAGCTTTAGCCCTTTAATTACTAATTTTCATTGTTTCTCTCTTTCAGGCACGCTACAATAAGGCGGATAAGTTGCCAGAGGTGTACGACCTGTATGCCATGGCCCACACTGGCTCTTTCAAGAAAGTCAAGGCTTTCTCTCACTCTGACCTCGATGATGCAAACAACTTCACCAACATCTCCTCCCACAACAAGCTCGTGAGATATAGAGATGAGGGGAAGGCGAGGAAAGGGGAGGACTTTAACCCGAGCCAGGGTCCCATTGATCCAGAGCTGGTGATGATATCTGGTGGCGGGAGGTCCCATGGCTCCATAGCCATTGGAGATGGACTTATCCGTTGTCCTAGCACTCTCCCGGAGGTCAAGGCGCGCCAGTCGAGCTCCGCTCCTGAGATAAGGCCTCGTGAACGGCCAGTGCAACTCGCCATCAAGGTTAGTGATACGTACTCAGTTATCTTTCTACATTACATTGTGTGCGCTTCCATCAATGATTACAAATGGTCATGTGAGTGGTGTTGCAGGCTGCTATACAGACTGAGAGAGACAGAACGGAGAAACTTCTGGCGGAGGCGGCGGAGAGGCAGCGGGAGATGGAGGAGAGGACGAGAAAGATGATGGAGGAGGAGAGGGCACGGAATGACATGCAGGCAAGGGCCATGTACGAGCTCCTTGTGGTAAGTTTCTTCTGCAGATTACTTGCTAGTCTTAACATTTGAGTCTCATTACTAACTAGTATGACTCTGTTCTGAAAACCAAATGTGCAGTCTGTGTGCGAGAAGTCCAGTCAGCCCGCTCCGCCGATGCCAGTGATTGCTCCTGGGAGCATGGTGAGTTTAATTTGAATGGACATTACTTGCTAGTCTTAACATTTGAGTGTCGTAATGCTAATGAGACATTGGAAATGATCTTTGGTGCAGCTTAACTCCAGAAACGCATCGCACGATCCTTCTCCAGGTAGCGGCACTAGCCACCCCGCTCCTACATCTCCCTGATCACGGTAAGTTTCTCTAGTGTTTTGCTTAACAAATGCATAAAGACCTAGACTTAGCTTTATTTCCTCCAATATGCTTACCATAATGACCTAGAGTTAGCTTCTTTTCCTCCAAAATGACCCATTTTACCTAGGTTAGCTTATAAATGATGCAGTTCACCCAAGTTAGCTCAAAAATGACCCATTTTACCTAGATTAGCTCCTAAATGATCCATTTTACCTACGTTAGCTTTAAAATGGCCCATTTCACCTAGGTTAACTCCAAAATGACCCATCTTACCTAGGTTATCTCATAAACAATCCATTTCAACTAATTTAGCTCATAAACGATCCATTTGACCTAAGTGAGCTAAAAAACGATCCATTTCACCTAAATTAGCTCTTAAATGATCCATTTCACCTAAGTTAGCTCAAAAAGATCCATTTCAACCAAATTAGCTCATAAATGATCCATTTCACCTAAGTTAGCTAAAAAACGATCCATTTCAACTAAATTAGCTCAAAAATGATCCATTTCAACAAAGTTAGCTAAAAAACGATCCATTTCAACTAAGTTAGCTCAAAAACGATCCATTTGACCTAAGTGAGCTAAAAAACGATCCATTTCACCTTAGTTACCTCAAAAACGATCCATTTCACCTAAGTGAGCTAAAAAACGATCCATTTCTAACTTTCTTATTTTGCCATTTTGCAGATTTCATTATGTGCTGGATGGAGTGCTTGTTCTACTCTTCTTGTTCTTGTCTTCTCATTCTTGTCTTCTCATTCTAGTCACCTTGGCTATGGAGTGCTTGTTTATGTATGGATGGAACTTGTTTATGTATGAAATGATGGATGGAACTTGCTTATGTAATATGTACGGATGGAACTTGCTTATGGAATTGCTTATGAATGCCTGTGAAATACATGAACTTGCTTATGAATGCCTGTGAAATATATCTATATGTCATATATATTTTCTGTGAAAATTGTGGGATTTAATAAAAACAGAAAAAACCCAATATGCAGGCTCTTTGCCGTCTGCCACAGACGGCAAGGGCCTCTTTGCCGTCTGCCGCGGACGGCAAAGAAGCCACGTGGCAGCCAACTGTGCTTCCTGGGAGCTGACCCATTTGGTCAGTTTGCCTACAGTGGCAGACGGCAAAGACTTTGCCATCCGCGACAGACGGCAAAGAACCTGCAATTTGCCATCAGCGGCAGACGGCAAAGAACCTGCCATCTAGTGACGTGTAGATGACATCATACGGCGGACGGCAAAGACCAGAGAAATTTTGCCGTCAGCGGCGGACGGCAAAGGTCTGCCGTTAGCCACTTAACGGACTGACAGCGCAATTATTGCCGTCCGCCCTCTTTGCCGTCCGCGGCAGACGGCAAAGAGCCTTTGCCGTCCGCCACCAGGAAGCAGACGGCAAAGCAGCTGTTTACCGTAGCCTTCTTTGCCGGAGCCTTTTGCCGTCCGTGGCTGACGGCAAAGGTCTTTGCCGTCCGCCGTTCGAGCCTTTGCCGTCCGCCGTGGCAGACGACAAAGTAGCTGTTTCCTGTAGTGGTATGCCTGTGGCAATCTGACACTGAATGAACTGTTGCATGTCCACCGACTGGGCGAGGGTAGGTTGCATTAGTCAAAAGGCGTAAGCGAGCTTCACCTTGTCCTTCAAGCTTCTCCTCGTTCTGCGAGTTGACGGGACACACCAAAAAGTAGTGCTAGTCCATACTCCCTCCATTCCGGTTAATATGGCTTAATCTTTTTTGCGAGTAAATGAGAGAGCTTTATTCATATATAATCATTCTTAGGACGGTCAGCCAAGAGACTGGTCACTAGGAAGGGAGGTACCCCGCAAAAAAAGAAGAAGGAAGCGAGGTGTTTCATCAAGCCAGCTCTTGGGCACATTCAAAGTGCAGCAATCACGGTTCGCACAAAGATGCGCCACAAGGTTTGCTGACCTGTTTACATGCTGATACAAAAAAGAGGAAATATTACAGAGCGCTCCTATTTGTAAGAGGATCTGAGCCAGAATTAAGCGAGAATTGTGGCGAGTGTACCATGCAATCAACCTCCATTATCACATGCGAGAACACTCGAAGAGAACCAAATGTGTTCAAGATTGCTTTATCACATTTTTAAAATATAATAAGAGTGCAGACGCTCCTCCATCCGGTTCCTAGTATAGTATAGTACATACCTCTATAGTAGTAGTACTAGTACTAGTAAACTTTGCGCTTGGCTGTTCGCCTCTTCGGGAAGTCGAACAATAATACTAGTACTAGTATAGTGTATGCTTCTGGCTATCTGACACCAAATTAACTGTTGCACGTCCACCGCCTGAGCGAGGGAGAGCTTGCATTAGTCAAAAGTTTCTCCTTGTCCTGCGAACCACCGCGCGCAAGCTTCTCCCGTCCTGCAAGCTTCTCCTCATTCGGCAAGTTGACGGGACACAACAAAGTAATGCTAGTCCATACTGCCTCCTTTCCGGTTAATATGGCTTAATTTCAAACGAGATAAATACACTCTCTGTCACTGTATATTTGTAAAAATACGGTCAATGGACTTCATAATATGCTCATTGCGCTCAATATATACATTTTCCGGTGTTTATACGATCACTAGCTCACCCTGGCTGAGTATGTGTGTGCATGCACCTATAGGCTGAGCACTTGAGCGTGACCGTGTATGTTCCGTCGTGTGCTCGGACATGCATGCATTAGGGCGCCGCACACATTTTTGCGTCCATGTGTACGTGTGACTGTTGCATGCATGCACGAGGTTGTAGTCCCTTACATTCATATGTTCATAAGTCAATGCTTTGTCAAAACGTTGCATGCAAGGTTTAATCATTCGTTGTTCTCGCATGCATTCCCAATATTAATACGTTGGTAAAGACAATTTCTTGAGGAAAACGAGCCCATGAATTGAGTACAAAGGGGACCAATAAGCCAGGACGGAGGGAGTACCAGTAGTGAACCAGAAGGAGGGAGTAGGTACTAGTAGTACAGTACTACGTAACAACGTGCAGTAACAAAATTCCTCTATGCGCATCTTGTCTACTCACGTGTCATGCAAGGAAATAGAGATAAGTACAAGTGAGACCCAGGAACGGTCATACACGTAGGGGGAGTACGTGTAGGGGCCACTAAGAAGCAGTCAAATCACACAGTAAGTTAGTCGGAAGAAGCAACCATCATTTCACTCTTCAATGACACGTACGCAATATAAAATGGTTGATATGGAGAGAAAAAGAAAACCACTATATATAGTTATATACACTAGCAGGAGCCTAAGCTACAAGCCTGCTTGCTTGGGTTGCTCCCTTCACACGCATAGAACGACGGTGGCCACACCGCTGGTCACATATCCGGCTTGATCCCGCCGCTGGGGGAAGGGAACAATGTTCTGCATAGACGCGGTCGACATCGGCGAGGGAGAAAACCCACAGTCGGTGCGTCCCAATCGGGGGTCCCCGCGGTATGGGCTGATGCCGCGTCCCAACCTCCCTTCTAGCTATAGCCCGACGTCTCAGGTAGTACATCTTCCTTTTGGAGCCGGCTTGCTCCACTGCCGCAACTCCCCACGTAGCTCCATCTGCATGTTGTTCTTTCTCTACTTCTACCGGCTTCTATTTGTGATGAGTTTATGTCTCATGAACTAGTGCCAGTACTATTATTCTAATCACACTTCTTCAATATCTTTGCCATCAGGGATGCTCAGCTCGATTTTAGTGGAACTGCACAAAAGCATCGTATGATCCGAGGGTGCCAGCCGTCTTTCCTTCGACAGGTTCTACCTAGCCAGGAAATTAAATCCCGTTTAGGGTTTAGGGTTTAAGTCGTCGTGACCACATCAGTAGTTTTTCTTTCGTACACGCTCTCACAACTTCTGTCTTTAGTTGTGAAGTAAATATTGGCTATGATCTGTGAATCATTGAGATGCATCCGCATGCGTGTTAGTTTTCCTTTGTATTTAATGGAATGTTGTAACGGGGCAACCTTGGAGTAGGAATGAAAATGGAGTGGGAAGTTTCCGTTTTTCTGGAGAAAAATGGAAACGAAGAGAAACCAACGTTTCGTTTCGTTGGATCGCGCCATCGAGCAAAACCAACGTTTAAATCACGTCTGTCGCATTCGTGTCTCACCCTCCTCCACGGCTCGACCCCGCACGGTCGCTCGACATGCCACTCACCGCAAACCGAGTATACGATAACTTTCCCGCCTGCTTATCGATGGATCGCGCCATGGAGTACTAGCAATACTGGAAGAGATTGACGAGTTGGGGGAGGATAACTAGCTGTAGCACAGACTCCCAAGAACTTTTTACATGCATGTTGTGGCCGGCTATTGCGACCTTTGAACGCGGAGCAGTCGCGCGCACCGGGAAGCAGCACGAGCAACGCTCTCTCGGCCGGCGCGCCGCTTCAATGCCGACGCCAGTAAGAGGTCGCGTCTGCTCTGGCCGGTCATAAATGCGGCACTGACGGTTTCGGGCGGGAAGCACGAGCGGGTGATGAAGAGGGTTCGGGTTGGTCAGGAGCGGACGTGGCAGCGGTCCGGACGCCCGCAAACAAGAGATGATGTACGTTAATATTGCTGCATATATAATTAACGTAAATAATGTGCCAGTTGGACAAATATGATTGGAGATGGAGATGGAATTTTACGTAAACACGGATATGCATGTCTGTGTCTTTTTTTTGCGGGAACAAAGTTGTATTACTCACGTAGCTAGGCTACACTCGGCGTTACAAAGTTCGACAATGCCATCAGGGCCTGAACCTAGCCAAACAGCGATACGACCACTAGTCCTACCATAATGAGCTAAAGTACGACTGACAACGTTGTTGTTTCGTCGAACATGAGCAATACAAGTACTTTGGAGTGCCATGAGCGATCTAATCTCACGCACCAAAAAACCAAACCGAGATCTATCAAGATCTTCATTCCTAATCCTCACCATATTTGTAGCTTCAAGGCAGTCGGTCTCGATATTGATATTTGGAGCTTAGACCCCATGTACTTTATTATATTAATATAATTTACCGTAGAACGATTGTTCTATGGTGTGTGGGTAAAAAAAAAGATTACTCCACTGCAATGCGAGCGACAAACCCTCTTCGATGGCCAACAATTCTGCTTCCAGTCCGTTCGCGCAATAACACAAGCTTCTACATGAAGAGAAAATTATAGCACCCCCATGATCCCTTAGTATCATGCGTGTACCAGCAGTTCCGTTCTCTGGCAAGAAGGAACCATCCGTATTCAGTTTTACCCAGCAATCCTCATATGTCTATGTCTATGTGTGTGTGCGCGATGACTCTCGCGACCGGGAAGCGAGGGCGTGTTTTTGATCGAGTTTTCTTTCTTGGTACGTTAAAAAATTGTCCGCTAGTTTTCGTTTCTTTTTTCCGGGTACGCGCGTATCCTATGGAGAGATTTTTTACTCCATTGTATATATAGCCTCTTGTTTGATAGGGTTTCTCGCTTCTTGCTCTCTCACCCTCTCCATATCAAAACAAGATGACAGTGTCCACTCTATCTCTCCTCACCGGTGGTCACAGATCCGGCCGAATCCCGTCCGCTGCGGGAGGTGAGGAGGTGCAGCTTTGACGTTGTTGCCGTCGATGATGGAGGAAGCCGATGCGCACCGTCCTCTCGGAGCCGGCGCTGGCGCGGACGAAGGTCCTCCGTGCCCTTGTTCGCTCCCGTCGTGTGGGAAGATCTCGCCTGCCCGCCTAAGCGACATCTCGCCCACCCGAGGTATAAATTCTTGTACTGGTCCAGCTCCCCAGGTTGCTGCACGCGGGTTTTCTTCTATGCGACTACTCCCCAGCTCCCCATGTATAGTAGCTAGGGTTCGTCGGCTGGTCCAACATCACCTACTATTATAGAGGAAATGCCACTCAAAAAGTTGTCCTGATTTATGCCTCGATGGAGGTATACATGTTGTTTAGAAAAAAAAGTACATGGTGGTTGTGCGGTCATTGTCCATATGCTCCTATTGCTGCTGCTAATCTAATACTATCACTGGTTAAATGAAGAAATGCTTTTTTTCTCGGGTATCCTGGTTTAGTTCCCATCAAGATAATCATGATGCTTCTGTGTGTTGGTGTACTTTTCATTAATTCTTATTGACAATTGATATGTTGTTGTTAATCTTGTACCACTTCCAAAACAAAGTAACAACACCATATCCCTTTTTTATATTTTCGCATCTCCATAGTCGGGCATGTCTTCCTCAATTTTATTGGAACTGCACAAAATTGGATGGCCATTGTTGTTTCGCCTCACTGTCCTCTGCCACGTGGTTCTTCCTTCCTCGAGCTTGATTAATGAGAATAAACAGACCACAGTGAGGATTTGTCGAACTTTGTAGGTTCCTCACCCAAACTTGATGCCAAATGGATGATGCATCACCACGATGACCTGTCGATGCTCATGGTTGCACCTCATGGTTGCGTCGGCTGGTGAAGCTGATCGATTTTCCACAAAAAACAAGTTGTCTTCCATCAGTGCTCTTTGCTTGTTACCCACAAAGATGATATCCTTCATCAGTTCACCTTGGTTGCGTTGGAGACGCAGTCGTCTTTCACGTTGGTGCAATTTTATCACACAATTGGCTATGAACCAAATGTTTCCTCGAAGAAGGATCGACGTTGGTACTACGAGCATAAGTTTTGTATTGATTTCTAAGCCTTCTCACAACATTGTCTTCAGCTCCCCTGTAATTTTATTTGTCCAGCTATTAACTTTGATTAAAAAATGGCGTGGACTAAAAACCCGGATGGACGTAGTAGCCCTCCATTTTTAGATTTGACTGAAGTCAAACTTTGTAAAGTTTGACCAAGTTTAGGCCGAACACAACAAACCATAATTATTGAGAGAGGGCAAACTGTACATACTGTCAAACCTTTCCAATAATTGAAATTAAAATTCTTTATTTGTACACATTCTCACACGTTTCCGATAATTTGGCGCATGTGTGGTTGTTCACTTAAGCGAGGGTAGTGTACCGCACGCCCCAGACAGGAAGTGCGACCAGGACGCGTGGATCGTTAGTTCATCGGAAGTAGTAGTTTTCTTCACTGATACGTTAAATTAAGAGTTTAGTTTCGTACTTACATAATTTAAAACGATTGTTATGGAGAGAATAAGAAAACCACTCCACTATATATTAGTAGTATACACAAGTACTATATGGACGCAGCTTCATTGACTTAGTGCACCTGCCTTTGGGTTTATGACAGGTGGGCCCAAAATGTGGCTGGTCCACCTGTTATACAGCCAAAAGCAGGTGCAGTTAAGGCACCGGAGCTCAGTCCGTACTACAGTATATGTGTAGTACTATATAAGCTGGAGCCTCAGCTCTTGTTCGCTAAAGTTTGCACTCTCCACACTCTCGCCGCACTATATATATATATATACATGCTGGAGGCTCAGCGTTCCTTTGCTAGGGTTTGCTATATTCACAGTCTCTCAGCCAGTCACCCTCTTCACCAGATCTAAACAAGACTGCGTTGGCCTCTGTCTCTCTCTCTCCCCCCTCACAGCTGGTGAAGGAGGCATCCGGATCCCGTCGCAACGGGAAGGGGAGGAGGTGAAGCGTTCACTCTATCGCCTTCGGCGAGGAAGGCAATCCACTGCCGACTGCACTATTCTCTTTCACCCAGCCTGTGCGGGAGGGCCACCGACCCCTTCTTCCTCGCTACCGTACATAGTGTGGGCAGATCTGGCCTCCCGCCGCACGCCTTTCCACATCCCGACGACCCTAAGGTATAAGTTTCCTTGAAACCGTCATTGCTCTAGCTGCATGCGGATCTTTTCGATTCCGTAGTCGAATCTAGGTCTTGGTTCAAAGAGGAAAGAAAGGTGAGGTGGGGTGGAGCATGAATCTAGGACGTGGTTCAATGAGGAAAGGAGGGAGGGAAAGTAGTATAGACTGGCTATCCAGCTGCTTTGTTGGTCGAAAAGGGAAAAAGGGGGTAACCCAGTACACACATCTGTAAGGAACCGATCTCTTTGTTGAAAAGGGAAAGAAACTGGGGGGTCGGGTAGTTTGTGCAGGACTAGATTTGCTGCCCTCACATAGGAAAAAGGTTCAAAGAGAACAAATATGGGACCAACGCAGATATGCTGCTTGGCTCCATACAATGCATCACCCATTTATACGTGTGGACGCACATGGTGCTGGCATGTCCCATACAACTATTTTGCTGTTGTTAATCTAAGAATGCTGCTGGAAAATTGAAGCAATGCCACTATTAAAGGTAAATTACATTCTTAACAAATGTTGTTTTAAGAGAATGTCTCAGTTAATAGGAATCAATGCAACCGTTTTAGAAATGCTACTGTCCTACTTTGTTTTCCATCAAGTGTCGGTGTACAAAAAGGGGGGTGTGTTTTTGTACCCCAATACCTGTGCACGGGCAGTCGGAGCCGCGCCCGCGGTCACACCAAGCAGAGCAGGGGAGGTGAGCCAAGGTAAGACCGAAGCCCAAGATAATCAGAGCATCGCCAAGGCAAGGACCACAAAGAGCAGAGGGACGAAGCAGGTTCCCTCGGCAAGATCCTTGCCGGGGCAACCTCAGCGGCCCCGGCAAGATCCTTGCCGGGACAGCTCGCCCCACACCAACAGAGCGAGCCACCCTTTAGCCCACGATCCCCAACACCATCATCCACGTGGGGCCAGGGCTCGGGAGGCACATCCGTGGTGGCATGCAGATCTTTGTGAAGAGATATTCAAGATCAGATGACGATTAGAAGACAACGATCCTCGGCAAGATCCTTGCCGAGGAAGGCTACCAGACCCCCAGCAAGACCCTTGCCGGGGACGACAGCGCGCCACGGCAAGACCCTTGCCGGGCCACATGGCAAGACCCTTGCCGGGCCACCCGGCAAGGCCCTCACCAAGGATGCCAGCGGGACCACCGCCAGGCCCGCACCAACCAAGCTTCCACCACTGTTCCCATGCAGCTGCCAACCCAACCAGCTGGGCGGGCACCTGCGTGGCAACATGTAGCTCCCAGGCCAACTCATCAAGCGCCTGCGTGGCGGCATTCAGATCTTCGTGAAGGCTCCACCACCACGCCACCTCAGCTGCCTGCCTGCCTACATGGCACCGCACGCATCACTGGCCAGGGCACGTGTCGAAGCAAGCAGGAGCGGCGACGGACGGGACGGGCCTCGCCCCCGTCCCCGATAAAGCAAGGGGAGACCTAAGCCACGCATTAAATGCGTCTTGTCCTGTAATATGAGCGATAAGCTCAGGGCACTGTACGCCTTTCCACCTCCTGTGTGCCACTGTGGCAGCCCCTTCTGACTATAAAAGGAGGCCCATGGCATACTGGAGAAGGATTCGGCTCTTTCGAACCACGCACTGACCACAGCTAGTTCGAGAGCTCAAGAACTCTCAGAAATACACCCACCAAAGCAGGACTAGGGTTTTACGCATCCTCGCGGCCCGAACCTGGGTAAACGATCCCTGTGCTGTCTACTAGCCCTGTTCTCCTTGCAACCCTGCGCCCCAGCAATCGTAGTAGGGATTCTTGTGATCCCATAGGTGTCGTTCCACACCGACATCCTTGGCGTGCCAGGTAGTGGGCGCAATTGTGAGAATCTGGTCTAGTAGTCAGCCTAGCAGTTCTTCGTCGCCATGCCCCTAAGAAGAAGACGGCCACGGCGGTCGGCTCGTTGGGAGCTGAACGACCCGTGCCGGTGCGGACGAGCAGCGGACCGGTCGCAGACAGGACCCGGGCCGCGGCCCACGAGCACCAGCATCGCCCAGGCAGTCGGAGCCTGGCGAGCGGCGTCGTTCACGCGCCAGACGACCGACCGCATGCCGCTAGATCCAAAGACGGAGCCGGGGCCCTCGCAGGCGGCGCGGGGCCCTCCAGGGGTGTCGTTGTGCCACCTCCGGGCGGCGCTGCGGCCTCCAAGATGCTCACACCGGCGACCATCGCGCGCTCTTCCCATGGTGTGCGCGCCGAGCAGTGTCACCATGTTGGTGACCCTGGGCACCGCCGTGGGAAGAGCCCTGTGCGTCACCCGCAAGATGAAGGGGTCCAGCACGCTCGGCGAAGCGCTGGCGGAAATGGCACGCAGCCGCTGGGTCGTAACGGAGCTCCTACTAATATAGTTAGAAGTCGAAGCGCGTCGCGATCCACGCAGCTGTCGCCGACGCCCACACCAGCGGAAGCTTTGGCGCGCGCACAACTGCTCCTCGACTTCCCTCCTGCTCTGGAGAAGCTCGACGAGTGGAGGGCCACCATCCGGAGCCTTGTTTCCGTCGCAAACAAAGAGGATCCGCGACCGGCGGGGCCCTCGGGTCGGCGCTCCACCGAGCCACCACATGCTGGCGCTGGGAGGACCGAGGGAGCTACGGCCACGGTGCACTCTCCTCCTCCTCACCAGCCGCCGCGGGCATTGGCCCGTCGCGATGACGCTTGTGATAACATCTCCATAGCCTTGTCCGACCCGCGGACCCTCTGCGACCAGTGCCAGGTCCTTCGGGAGCGAACTCATGAAGACGCTCGAACCACCGTTGAGCGTCGGCGCTAAACGCGCCGCCAGTCGGACAAGCGGGCGGGACCCGCTATGGACCACCCGGCACTGGGGGGCCCCGGCGGCCTACCTTACGAGGTGGGCTGCCCGGCTTTTACCCGTGAGCTCAGGCAGTTCCATTGGCCGTCCCACTGCACGTTCAAGCCCGACGTCGGCGAGAAGTACACTAGCAAGACCCATCCGTCCGAGTTCCTCAGCATCTACACCATCGCGATGCAGGCCGCTGGGCTCGCGACGACAAGGTGCTTGCCAACTATTTCCCGCTGGTGCTCAAGCCCAATGTGATGTCTTGGTTGATGCACTTGCCGGTGGATTCCATTTCTTCTTGGTTAGATCTGTGCCATGAGCTCGTTGGCGCCTTCACAGGAGGCCACCAAGCTCATGGCCAGGCCAGTGATCTGCATATCATTCCCAAGAAGGAAGGGGAGACCCTGCGCAAGTACATCCGGAGATTCAGCCCGGTGCAGTACAACATCCCCGACGTTCATCCAGCCGCTGTGATTAGCGCGTTCCACCAAAACGTGCGCAATCGCAAGATGCGCGAGGAGCTAGCGATGACCAAGGTTAAGGATGTGGCCGAGCTCTACATTCTGGCCGATAGGTGCGCCCGGGCTAAAGAGGGAAGGAAGTACCCCGGCGAAGACGCCGGCGCGGAAACCGACTCTACCGATGAAGGCGCCGCTACCCCGACGAAGAAGAGCCGGCGTCGCAACAGGAAACGCAAAGGCAAGGCCGTGCTTGCCGTTGAGGGATCTGACGATACCGGTGCCGGCAAGAAGGTCAAGGCAGACGCCCCCGGCAAGGAGATTGCCGGGTGCGCCGCGTGCCGGGCCTTGACGGCTACCGACAAGCCAGGAAGCTCCGGCAAGCAATACTGCAAGATCCACCGCACCAAGGGCCACGACCTCCAGAACTGCCGACAACTCGAGCTGCTTGCTGAGAAGCAAAAGACTGAGTACGAAAGGCGGGACAAGGAGAAGGACCAGGACGGTGCTGAGGGATCCGGCAAGAAGCGTGGCGGCCAAGGAGGCCGCCCCGGCAAGGACAACCAGCAAGAGAGGCCCGCCCGGGGCCGCGACAAGAAACAAGAAGACGATGATCACGACGAGGACGACGAGTCTGGTGAGCAAGGGTTCCAGAAGGCTATAGAAGCCATGTGCGTCTATGGCGGCGCTTCGCTGCATACCTCTCACCGCCAGCTCAAGCAGTGGGCGCGTGAGATTACAGCAGCAGACCCGTCGTTCGGCACACAGAAGCCGCTGAAGTGGTCCAGCACGCCCCTCATCTTTGACGCCGAGGATCACCCTGACCGCACTACCGCGGTCGGGTGTTTGCCATTGTTGGTCTCACCAACGATACGCAACCTCAAGGTGAACAAGATGTTGGTTGACGGTGGGGCCGGCCTGAACCTGATCTCGCCTGTCGTGATCAAAAGGTTGCAAATCCCTGGTGGGCACGTTTCAAGGGGTCAATCCGGGGAGGAGCCAGCCGAAGGGAAAGGTCACACTGCCCGTGACATTTGGAGGAGAGTTAAACCACAGGACGGAGAGGATCGTCTTCGACGTAGCCGAGATCCCCTTGCCCTACAATGGGATCCTCGGCCGCCCGGCACTAGCCAAGTTCATGGCGGCGTCACACTATGCCTACAGCATGCTAAAGATGCCCGGGCCGTTGACCATCATCTCCGTCCCCTCCGACAAGAAGGACGCGATGATCTGCGCCGACTAGCTCTACCGGGAGGCAGTTGCAGCAGCTACCACCAAGGCACCTGCTCCTACCGCTGAAGGCCCGGGAGGGAAGAAGGAGCCCGGCAAGACCTCTCGCACCCACTCCGGCAAGCGCACCTCCTCGGAGTGTTGTGCTGCTATTGAGGATGTGCCAGAGAGCTCTACCGACAAGAGCAAGAAATCCAGAGCCGAGCCGCCACGGACCAAGAAGGTGCCCGTCAGGGAGGATGGCATGGGAGGGGCCTTCACCATAGGCTCCACCCTCGACAGCAAATAGGAAGGCGCGCTCGTCACCTTCCTGCGGGCAAATGTCGACGTGTTTGCATGGCAAGCGTCCGACATCCCCGGTGTTCCCAGGGAGGTGATTGAGCACCAACTAGCTGTCTGCCCCCACGCGCGGCCCGTCAAGCAGAAGGTCAGAAAGCAGGCTCTGGAGAGGCAGGAGTTCATCACAGAGGAGATCAGGAAGTTGGAAGCGGTAGGTTTGGTGAGAGGAGTGCTTCACCCGACGTGGTTGGCCAATCCGGTAGTGGTGCGCAAGGCAAATTGGAGGAGGCTGTGTATTGATTACACAGATATTAATAAGGCTTGTCCTAAGGACCCCTTCCCGTTGCCGCGCATCGACCAGATTGTTGACTCCACAGCCGGGTGTGATCTGTTATCATTCCTTGATGCCTACTCAGGCTACCACCAGATCTACATAACCAGAGAGGATGAAGAAAAGACAGCGTTCATCACCCCATGTGGTACATATTGCTTTTTACGGATGCCTTTCGGGTTGAAGAGCGCTGGCTCAACATTTGCAAGAGCAGTCTGTTGGGAATCGTAGCATAATTTTAAAATTTTCCTACGCTCACCAAGATGCATCTATGGAGTCTACTAGCAACGAGGGGAAAGGAGTGCATCTACATACCCTTGTAGATCGCGAGCGGAAGCGTTCCAATGAACGTGGATGACGGAGTCGTACTCGCCGTGATCCAAATCACCGATGACCGAGTGCCGAACGGACGGCACCTCCGCGTTCAACACACGTACGGTGCAGCGACGTCTCCTCCTTCTTGATCCAGCAAGGGGGAAGGAGAGGTTGATGGAGATCCAACAGCACGACGGCGTGGTGGTGGATGTAGCGGGTCTCTGGCAGGGCTTCGCCAAGCTTCTGCGAGAGAGAGAGAGGTGTTGCAGGGGAGGAGGGAGGCGCCCAAGGTTGTAGGTTGCTGCCCTCCCTCCCCCCACTATTTATAGGACCCCTGGGGGGTCGCCAGCCCTTGGGAGATCAGATCTCCAAGGGGGGCGGCGGCCAAGTGGGGGGGAAGGGGTGCCTTGCCCCCCAAGGCAAGGGGGAAGCTCCCCCCCATAGGGTTCCCAACCCTAGGCGCATGGGGAGAGGCCCAAGGGCGGCGCCCCAGCCCACTAAGGGCTGGTTCCCTTCCACTTTCAGCCCACGGGGCCCTCCGGGATAGGTGGCCCCACCCGGTGGACCCCCGGGACCCTTCCGGTGGTCCCGGTACAATACCGGTAACCCCGAAACTTTCCCGGTGGCCGAAACTTGACTTCCTATATATAATTCTTCACCTCCGGACCATTCCGGAACCTCTTGTGACGTCCAGGATCTCATCCGGGACTCCGAACAACTTTCGGGTTTCCGCATACATATATCTCTACAACCCTAGCGTCACCGGACCTTAAGTGTGTAGACCCTACGGGTTCGGGAGACATGCAGACATGACCGAGACGCCTCTCCGGTCAATAACCAACAACGGGATCTGGATACCCATGTTGGCTCCCACATGTTCCACGATGATCTCATCGGATGAACCACGGTGTCGAGGATTCAATCAATCCGTATGCAATTCCCTTTGTCAATCGGTATGTTACTTGCCCGAGATTCGATCGTCGGTATCCCAATACCTTGTTCAATCTCGTTACCGGCAAGTCTCTTTACTCGTACCGCAATGCATGATCCCGTTAGTCACAATGAGCTCATTATGATGATGCATTACCGAGTGGGCCCAGAGATACCTCTCCGTCATACGGAGTGACAAATCCCAGTCTCGATCCGTGCCAACCCAACAGACACTTTCGGAGATACCCGTAATGCACCTTTATAGTCACCCAGTTACGTTGTGACGTTTGGCACACCCAAAGCACTCCTACGGTATCTGGGAGTTGCACGATTTCATGGTCTAAGGAAAAGATACTTGACATTGGAAAAGCTCTAGAAAACGAAACTACACGATCTTTTATGCTATGCTTAGGATTGGGTCTTGTCCATCACATCATTCTCCTAATGATGTGATCCCGTTATCAATGACATCCAATGTCCATAGTCAAGAAACCATGACTATCTGTTGATCAACGAGCTAGTCAACTAGAGGCTTACTAGGGACACATTGTGGTCTATGTATTCACACATGTATTACGATTTCTGGACAATACAATTATAGCATGAATAATAGACAATTACCATGAACAAAGAAATATAATAATAACCATTTATTATTGCCTCTAGGGCATATTTCCAACAGTCTCCCACTTGCACTAGAGTCAATAATCTAGTTACATTGTGATGAATCGAACACCCATTGCGCCCTGGTGTTGATCATGTTTTGCCCTAGGGAGAGGTTTAGTCAATGGATCTGCTACATTCAGGTCTGTGTGTACTTTACAAATATCTATGTCTCCATTTTGAACACTTTCACGAATGGAGTTGAAGCGACGCTTGGTATGCCTGGTCTTCCTGTGAAACCTGGGCTCCTTCGCAAGGGCAATAGCTCCAGTGTTGTCACAGAAGAGAGTCATTGGGCCCGACGCATTAGGAATCACCCCTAGGTCGGTAATGAACTCCTTCATCCAGACTGCTTCCTGTGCTGCCTCCGAGGCTGCCATGTACTCCGCTTCACACGTAGATCCCGCCACGACGCTTTGCTTGCAACTGCACCAGCTTACTGCTCCTCCATTCAAAATATACACGTATCCGGTCTGTGACTTCGAGTCATCCAGATCTGTGTCGAAGCTAGCGTCGACGTAACCCTGTACGATGAGCTCTTCGTCACCTCCATAAACGAGAAACATATCCTTAGTCCTCTTCAGGTACTTAGGATATTCTTGACCGCTGTCCAGTGTTCCTTGCCGGGATTACTTTGGTACCTTCCTACCAAACTTACGGCAAGGTTTACATCAGGTCTGGTACACAGCATGGCATACATAATAGACCCTATGGCCGAGGCATAGGGGATGACACTCATCTCTTCTATACCTTCTGCCGTGGTCGGGCATTGAGCCGTGCTCAATTGCACACCTTGCAATACAGGCAAGAACCCCTTCTTGGACTGATCCATACTGAACTTCTTCAATATATTGTCAAGGTATGTACTCTGTGAAAGACCAATGAGGCGTCTTCATCTATCTCTATAGATCTTGATGCCTAATATATAAGCAGCTTCTCCAAGGTCCTTCATTGAAAAACACTTATTCCAATAGGCCTTTATACTTTCCAAGAATTCTATATACTTTCCCATCAATAGTATGTCATCCACATATAATATGAGAAATGCTACAGAGCTCCCACTCACTTTCTTGTAAACACAGGCTTCTCCATAAGTCTGTGTAAACCCAAACGCTTTGATCATCTCATCAAAGCGAATGTTCCAACTCCGAGATGCTTGCACCAACCCATAGATTGAGCGCTGGAGCTTGCACACTTTGTTAGCATTCTTAGGATCGACAAAACCTTCCGGCTGTATCATATACAACTCTTCCTTAAGGAAGCCATTAAGGAATGCCGTTTTGACGTCCATCTGCCATATCTCATAATCATAGTATGCGGCAATTGCTAACATGATTCGGACGGACTTCAGCTTCGCTACGGGTGAGAAGGTCTCATCGTAGTCAACCCCTTGAACTTGTCAATAACCCTTAGCGAAAGTCGAGCTTTGTAGATGGTCACATTACCATCTGCGTCTGTCTTCTTCTTAAAGATCCATTTGTTTTCTATGGCTCGCCGCTCATCGGGCAAGTCAGTCAAAGTCCATACTTTGTTTTCATACATGGATTCTATCTCGGATTTCATGGCTTCTAGCCATTTGTCGGAATCCGGGCCCGCCATCGCTTCTTCATAGTTTGAAGGTTCACCGTTGTCTAACAACATGATTTCCAGGACAGGGTTGCCGTACCACTCTGGTGCGGAACGTGTCCTTGTGGACCTACGAAGTTCAGTAACTTGATCTGAAGCTTGATGATCATCATCATTAACTTCCTCTCCAGTCGGTGTAGGCACCACATGAACATTTTCCCGCGCTGCGCTACTTTCCGGTTCGGAAGGGGTGACTGTGACCTCATCAAGTTCCACTTTCCTCCCACTCAATTCTTTCGAGAGAAGCTCCTTCTCTAGAAAGGACCCGTTCTTAGCAACGAAGATCTTGCCTTCGGATCTGAGATAGAAGGTATACCCAATAGTTTTCTTAGGGTATCCTATGAAGACGCATTTTTCCGATTTGGGTTCGAGCTTTTCAGGTTGAAGTTTCTTGACATAAGCATCGCATCCCCAAACTTTTAGAAACGACAGCTTAGGTTTCTTCCCAAACCATAATTCATACGGTGTCATCTCAACGGATTTCGACGCAGCCCTATTTAAAGTGAATGCGGCAGTCTCTAAAGCATAGCCCCAAAATGAGAGCGGTAAATCGGTAAGAGACATCATAGATTGCACCATATCCAATAGAGTGCGATTACGACGTTCGGACACACCATTTCTCTGAGGTGTTCCAGGCGGCGTGAGTTGTGAAACTATTCCACATTTCCTTAAGTGTGTACCAAATTCGTGACTTAAATGTTCTCCACCACGATCTGATCGTAGGAATTTTATTCTCCTGTCACGTTGATTCTCAACCTCACTCTGAAATTCTTTGAACTTTTCAAAGGTTTCAGACTTGTGTTTCATCAGGTAGACATATCCATATCTACTTAAATCATCAGTGAGAGTGAGAACATAACGATATCCTCCGTGAGCCTCAACACTCATTGGACCACACACATCGGTATGTATGATTTCCAATAAGTTGGTTGCTCGCTCCATTGTTCCGGAGAACGGAGTCTTGGTCATCTTACCCATGAGGCATGGTTCGCACGTGTCAAATGATTCGTAATCAAGAGACTCCAAAAGTCCATCTGCATGGAGCTTCTTCATGCGCTTGACACCAATGTGACCAAGGCGGCAGTGCCACAAGTATGTGGGACTATCGTTATCAACTTTACATCTTTTGGTATTCACACTATGAACATGTGTAACATCACGATCGAGATTCATCAAAAATAAACCATTGACCAGCGGGGCATGACCATAAAACATATCTCTCAAATAAATAGAACAACCATTATTCTCAGATTTAAATGAGTAGCCATCTCGAATTAAACGAGATCCAGATACAATGTTCATGCTCAAAGCTGGCACTAAATAACAATTATTGAGGTTTAAAACTAATCCCATGGGTAGATGCAGAGGTAGCGTGCCGACGGCGATCACATCGACCTTGGAACCATTCCCGACGCGCATCGTCACCTCGTCCTTTGCCAGTCTCCGTTTATTCCGTAGTTCCTGCTTTGAGTTACAAATATGAGCAACCGCACCGGTATCAAATACCCAGGAGCTACTACGAGTACTGGTAAGGTACACATCAATTACTTGTATATCACATATACCTTGGGTGTTGCCGGCCTTCTTCTTGTCCGCTAAATACTTGGGGCAGTTCCGCTTCCAGTGACCACTTCCCTTGCAATAAAAGCACTCAGTCCCGGGTTTGGGTCCATTCTTTGACTTCTTCCCAGTAACTGGTTTACCGGGCGCGGCAACTCCCTTGCCGTCCTTCTTGAAGTTCTTCTTACCCTTGCCCTTCTTGAACTTGGTGGTTTTATTCACCATCAACACTTGATGTTCTTTTCTGATCTCCCCTTCCGCTGATTTCAGCATTGAATATACCTCGGGAATGGTCTTTTCCATCCCCTGCATATTGTAGTTCATCACAAAGCTCTTGTAGCTTGGTGGAAGCGACTGGAGGATTCTGTCAATGACCGCGTCATCCGGGGGATTAACTCCCAGCTGAGACAAGCGGTTGTGCAACCCAGACATTCTGAGTATGTGCTCACTAACAGAACTGTTCTCCTCCATTTTACAGCTGAAGAACTTGTCGGAGACATCATATCTCTCGACCCGGGCATGAGCTTGAAAAACCAGTTTCAGCTCCTCGAACATCTCATATGCTCCATGTTTCTCAAAACGCTTTTGGAGACCCGGCTCTAAGCTGTAAAGCATGCTGCACTGAACGAGGGAGTAATCATCAGCACGTGATTGCCAAGCGTTCATAACGTCTTGGTTCTGTGGGATTGGTGCATCACCTAGCGGTGCTTCTAAGACATAATCTTTCTTGGCTACTATAAGGATGAGCCTCAGGTTCCGGACCCAGTCCGTATAGTTGCTGCCATCATCTTTCAGCTTGGTTTTCTCTAGGAACGCGTTGAAATTGAGGACAACGTTGGCCATTTGATCTACAAGACATAGTGTAAAGATTTTAGACTAAGTTCATGATAATTGAGTTCATATAATCAAATTATTTAATGAACTCCCACTCAGATAGACATCCCTCTCGTCATCTAAGTGAAACATGATCCGAGTTTAACTAGGCCGTGTCCGATCATCACGTGAGATGGACTAGTCAAGATCGGTGAACATCTTCATGTTGATCGTATCTTCTATACGACTCATGCTCGACCTTTCGGTCCTCCGTGTTCCGAGGCCATGTCTGTACATGCTAGGCTCGTCAAGTCAACCTAAGTGTATTGCGTGTGTTCCGAGGCCATGTCTGTACATGCTAGGCTCGTCAACACCCGTTGTATTAGAACGTTAGAATCTATCACACCCGATCATCACGTGGTGCTTCGAAACAATGAACCTTCGCAACGGTGCATAGTTAGGGTGAACACTTTCTTGAAATTATTATAAGGGATCATCTTACTTACTACCGTCGTTCTAAGCAAATAAGATGCAAAAACATGATAAACATCACATGCAATCAAATAGTGACATGATATGGCCAATATCATTATGCTCCTTTGATCTCCATCTTCGGGGCACCATGATCATCTTTGTCACCGGCATGACACCATGATCTCCATCATCATGATCTCCATCATTGTGTCTTCATGAAGTCGTCACGCCAACGATTACTTCTACTTCTCTGGCTAACGCGTTTAGCAACGAAGTAAAGTAATTTACATGGCGTTATTCAATGACACGCAGGTCATACAAAATAATAAAGACAACTCCTATGGCTCCTGCCGGTTGTCATACTCATCGACATGTAGGTCGTGATTCCTATTACAAGAATATGATCAATCTCATACATCACATATATCATTCATCACATCTTCTGGTCATATCACATCACATAGCACTTGCTGCAAAAACAAGTTAGACGTCCTCTAATTGTTGTTGCAAGTTTTTACGTGCTTTGTAGGTTTCTAGCAAGAACGTTTCTTACCTACGTATGACCACAACGTGATTTGCCAATTTCTATTTACCCTTCATAAGGACCCTTTTCATCGAATCCGTTCCGACTAAAGTAGGAGAGACAGACACCCGCTAGCCACCTTATGCAACTTGTGCATGTCAGTCGGTGGAACCTGTCTCACGTAAGTGTACGTGTAAGGTCGGTACGGGCCGCTTCATCCTACAATGCCGCCGAAACAAGAAAAGACTAGTAGCGGCAAGAAGAATTGGCAAACTCAACGCCCACAACTACTTTGTGTTCTACTCGTGCATAGTAACTACGCATAGACCTGGCTCATGATGCCACTGTTGGGAATCGTAGCATAATTTTAAAATTTTCCTACGCTCACCAAGATGCATCTATGGAGTCTACTAGCAACGAGGGGAAAGGAGTGCATCTACATACCCTTGTAGATCGCGAGCGGAAGCGTTCCAATGAACGTGGATGACGGAGTCGTACTCGCCGTGATCCAAATCACCGATGACCGAGTGCCGAACGGACGGCACCTCCGCGTTCAACACACGTACGGTGCAGAGACGTCTCCTCCTTCTTGATCCAGCAAGGGGGAAGGAGAGGTTGATGGAGATCCAACAGCACGACGGCGTGGTGGTGGATGTAGCGGGTCTCCGGCAGGGCTTCGCCGAGCTTCTGCGAGAGAGAGAGAGAGGTGTTGCAGGGGAGGAGGGAGGCGCCCAAGGCTGTAGGTTGCTGCCCTCCCTCCCCCCCACTATTTATAAGACCCCTTGGGGGGCGCCAGCCCTTGGGAGATCAGATCTCCAAGGGGGGCGGCGGCCAAGTGGGGGGGAAGGGGTGCCTTGCCCCCCAAGGCAAGGGGGAAGCTCCCCCCCCCTTAGGGTTCCCAACCCTAGGCGCATGGGGGGAGGCCCAAGGGGGGCGCCCAGCCCACTAAGGGCTGGTTCCCTTCCACTTTCAGCCCACGGGGCCCTCCGGGATAGGTGGCCCCACCCGATGGACCCCCGGGACCCTTCCGGTGGTCCCGGTACAATACCGGTAACCCCCGAAACTTTCCCGGTGGCCGAAACTTGACTTCCTATATATAATTCTTCACCTCCGGACCATTCCGGAACCTCTCGTGATGTCCGGGATCTCATCCGGGACTCCGAACAACTTTCGGGTTTCCGCATACATATATCTCTACAACCCTAGCGTCACCGGACCTTAAGTGTGTAGACCCTACGGGTTCGGGAGACATGCAGACATGACCGAGACGCCTCTCCGGTCAATAACCAACAGCGGGATCTGGATACCCATGTTGGCTCCCACATGTTCCACGATGATCTCATCGGATGAACCACGGTGTCGAGGATTCAATCAATCCGTATGCAATTCCCTTTGTCAATCGGTATGTTACTTGCCCGAGATTCGATCGTCGGTATCCCAATACCTTGTTCAATCTCGTTACCGGCAAGTCTCTTTACTCGTACCGCAATGCATGATCCCGTGACTAACGCCTTAGTCACATTGAGCTCATTATGATGATGCATTACCGAGTGGGCCCAGAGATACCTCTCCATCACACGGAGTGACAAATCCCAGTCTCGATCCGTGCCAACCCAACAGACACTTTCGGAGATACCCGTAATGCACCTTTATAGTCACCCAGATACGTTGTGACGTTTGGCACACCCAAAGCACTCCTACGGTATCCGGGAGTTGCACGATCTCATGGTCTAAGGAAAAGATACTTGACATTGGAAAAGCTCTAGCAAACGAAAGTACACGATCTTTTATTCTATGCTTAGGATTGGGTCTTGTCCATCACATCATTCTCCTAATGATGTGATCCCGTTATCAATGACATCCAATGTCCATAGTCAGGAAACCATGACTATCTGTTGATCAACGAGCTTGTCAACTAGAGGCTTACTAGGGACACGTTGTGGTCTATGAATTCACACATGTATTACGATTTCCGGACAATACAATTATAGCATGAATAATAGACAATTACCATGAACAAAGAAATATAATAATAACCATTTATTATTGCCTCTAGGGCATATTTCCAACACAGTCCAGATTGGTTTTGAGCCTCAGCTCCATAGAAATATGGAGGCCTACATGGATGACATAGTGGTCAAAACCAAAGACGGGCCAACTCTTGTGCAAGATCTGGAAGAGACATTTGCCAACCTGCGCAAGATCAACCTCAAGCTGAACCCTGAGAAGTGTGTCTTCGGCGTTCCGTCTGGCAAGCTTCTCGGGTTCTTTGTGTCACAGCGCGGGATCAAGGCAAACCCAGACAAAATCAAGGCTATTGAGTAGATTGACGCGCCCAAGCGGATCAAAGATGTGCGTCGGCTCACCGGCTGCGTCGCCGCCATGAGCCGGTTCATCTCCAAGTCCGCTGAGCGCGCCCTTCCTTTCTTCAAAGTTTTGAAGAAGGCGGGCCCAATGGAGTGGACCCCAGAAGCTGAGGCAGCATTGCAGGATCTGAAGAAATACCTTTCCTCCACGCCAATACTGGTTGCGCCTAAACCACAAGAGTCGTTGCTGCTATATCTGGCGGCGACGAATCAAGTGGTCAGCGCCACACTGGTGGCACAGAGGGAGGTCGACGAGGAGGCAGTGACGGCGGCAGAACCAACGGATGGCAAGCCAAAGATTCCCCCGGCAGGGCTTGGTGCCGGCAAGGCGCGGCCCCCGGCAGAGTTTGATGCCACCAAGGCAATGCCCGCGCAGTCGAGTGAGTGGTGCAGAAGAAGAAGATGATGCAGCACCCGGTTTACTTTGTCAGCTCCCTCTTGCAGGGGGCTAGGTCGAGGTATTCCGGTGTGCAAAAATTGCTCTTCGGCCTCCTTATGGCCTCGAGGAAGCTGCGTCATTACTTCCAAGCCCACGAGATCACTGTCGTCACCCGCCCCCCGTTGCAACGGATACTGCCTAACCCAGATGCAACCGGAAGGATTGTGGAATGAGCCTTGGAGCTATCAAGTTTCGGTTTGAAGTTTGAAAGTACCTCGACAATCCAGAGCAGAGTCTTGGCGGAGTTCATTGCAGAATGGACCTCAACGCCCGACGAAGAAATCTTGGAGACCACTCTCCCTGGCAAGGAAGCATACCGCGACTGGATCATGTACTTTGATGGGGCTTTCTCACTGGAAGGCGCCGGTGCCAGTGTGCTCCTCATCGCGCCCACCGGAGAGCACCTCAAGTACGTGATCTAGATGCACTTCCCCAGGGATATGTCCACCAACAACACTGCTAAGTATGAGCGATTGCTTGCCGGCCTCAGGATCGCGGCAGACCTCGGGGTTAAGAAGCTCATCCAGGGGTGACTCGCAGCTTGTTGTTAGGCAGGTCAACAAGGATTACCAGAGCCCATTGATGGAGGCCTACGTAGAAGAAGTGAGGAAGCTGGAGGAGCGCTTTGACAGTATTCAAGCGGAGCACGTCCCCCGAATGGAGAACGACATCGCCGATTACCTGTCAAAGCATGCTGCATTCAAGTTACCTGTGGAACCAGGTACCTTTTTGCTCTGGCTAACTCAACCATCCGTCGAGCCATCAGCAGGGCAGAACAAGCAGAGGAAGTCAGGTCCCGGTAAATGCTTTCCTACCAAGCCCCCTGGGCCGCCGGCAAGGGTCCTGCCATGGACGCTGAACCTGCTCAAGAGCAACTGGCTCCGGCAGGGCGTTAAGCCCTGGCCGTAGAGATAGCCGCTCCCATGGCGGAAGAAATGCCTTTGGTCCTTGCGGTCGAGCCCCAGGCTCCGGCATGGGCGCAGCATACCGTCCATTTCCTCCAAACAGGGGAGCTTCCCGAGGAGCAGGAAGAAGCGGAAAAAGTAGCCCGTCGGTCCGCCCTGTACCAGTTCGTCGATGATGTCCTGTACAGGAGAAGACCGAACGGTGTGAAATTGAAGTGCATCCCCCGGGAGGAAGGACTGGAGCTGTTGGCAGAGATACACGGAGGCATATGTGGCTCCCACATAGGGTCGAGGGCCCTTGCCGGGAAGGCGTTCCGACAAGGTTTCTTCTGGCCCACCGCTCTCCAGGATGCAACGGCACTAGTAACCAAGTGTGAAGCGTGTCAGTTCCATTCAAGGAAGCTTCATCAACCAGCCCAAGCCCTTCAAACAATCCCTCTCTCCTGGCCATTCTCGGTCTGGGGGCTCGATATACTTGGCCCTTTCCCCCGCGCTGTCGGGGGCTTTGAGTACTTGTACGTTGCAATCGACAAGTTCACAAAGTGGCCAGAGGTGGAAGCAGTGAGGAAGGTGACTGCTCAGTCAGCCGTCAAGTTCTTCAAAGGGCTGGTCTGCCGTTTTGGTGTGCCAAACAGAGTCATCACCGACAATGGCACGCAGTTCACAAGCCACACCTTCATGCAGTACATCCAAGACCTCGGCAGCAAGGTCTGTTTTGCTTCCGTGGCACATCCTTTGAGCAATGGCCAAGCGGAGAGGGAAAATGCTGAAGTATTGCGAGGCTTGAGAATGAAGACCTTTGACAAGCTGCACAAGAGTGGAAGGCGCTGGATTGATGAGTTGCCGACGGTTCTTTGGTCGACCAGGACGACGCCAAATCGAGCCATCGGCCAGACACCTTTTGCCCTGGTATATGGGGCAGAAGCAGTTCTCCCCACGGAACTCATATACGGGTCACCTCGAGTGCTTGCTTATGATGAGCTTGAGCAAGAGCCGTTGCACCAAGATGATGTGACGCTCCTTGAGGATGATCGTCTTCGGGTGGCTGTGAGAGCGGCACGCTACCAGCAAGCCTTGCGCCGCTACCATAGCCGCAAGGTTCATGCCCGAAGCTTTGAGGAAGGCGACCTTGTTCTTCGGCGCGTTCAGTCGGCCAAGAATTCCAACAAGTTGACGCCAAAGTGGGAAGGCCCTTATCGGGTAATGCGAGTCACCAGGCCTAGCGCAGTCCGCCTGGAGACCGAGGATGCCGTCCCAGTGAGTAACTCCTGGAACATCGAGCATCTTCGCAAGTTTTACCCGTAAGGCACGGCTTGCCGGGCCTCCCGGCAAGCCACCTTTTGTACAAGCTTTGCCGGCAAGGCATGTGACCCTTTGTACAAAGCCAGGCGCAGACCCTGAGCATAAGTAAATGAAGCGTTGGCGCCCTAAGTTATAGCATGCATGCTAGGTCGAGTCTCTTCCTTGGTTAGGGTTGATAGTGCTTAGCGGCAAATAACCCCTAGCCTAGAGGTCGAGTGTGAGTCTATCTGTTCCTTTTCTATCCTCCTTATGTTCGCAGGGCACATGAGCACTTCTGCTGAGCTACTTGGAAAGAAGGAAACGGACCCGGGCCCCGACCCCGGCAAACCAGAGTTGCCGGGGGCTGCAAGCACAAGGATCCAACCGCGGCAAGATGAGATTGCCGGGGGGCTGCAGATCCAGATAAGTCTTTTATCCTCTGTCATGCATTTCGGAACCGGACTGGGGTATGTGAAACCTCGTTTTTATCTCTAGGCTGCCGTGCTCCCTTTTTTCTATACCTAAGGATTATTTCCTGGGTCCGGATTTGGTTGTAGCCACGGCGGCAAGGAGGTAGAACGAGGAGCCTAAAAGCCCACCTCATCCCTGCCTCCGCCGAGAGCGCGAGAACGGTCAAGTGGAGTGGGCGGACGACAAGGCCAGTTGCCGGGCGAAAAACCTTTATCATAAACAATAACAAGGATTCACTCCTTGTCGCGGGATTTACCCATGAACGAAAAACCCGGCAAGCATCCCTTTTTCATTAAAAACATCCCATACAGGTACAGTTCGTGCGAGATGAAAAACATGAGCAAGGGGATTACAAGTTCTAAATTTAATGAAGGCCCGTAGGCTTATAAACTAAAAAAGAGATAAGATGCCCGTAATCCCTTTCTTGTCCCTCTCCTCAGGAGGTAGGTCAAGGAGGCGAAAGGGCAAAAGGGGCGCCTAGGTGAGCTACGAACAGTAGAAAGCACCAAAAGAACAGCTCGGTGGCCGCCCATGGGTGGGCCGGTGACGATGGTGCTGGGAAAGGAGCTGGAAGACGAGGCGGCAGGACCGGCAATACGCGATGAAGGCGTCGGTGCCCGTGTACTCCGAGTTGACGGCCTTGCCACCCGCCCTCTTCCTCTTCTGCAGCCTCTCGACGCCAGCCGCTCAAGGAGACGGCCCCGAGAAGTTCATGGAGCTCGCCCCCGCCCCCGGCAAACCTCTGCCGGAGGAGCGGCCAGGTGCAGATGCTGCTGCTGCTGCACCCGCCCAGGCGCGAGGCGTCCGACGCCTAGTCGGTCTCGTCCCCGCCATCTGCCCCGCTGTCCTCCTCGTCACTTTCGCTCGAGGAAGAGCTTCCGTCGTCAGAATCTCCATCAGAGGAGCTCTCCACGCACCACTTCAGGCGAGTTCCGAACTCCCCGAAGACCTTGACGGAGAGCAGGCCGTCCTCCATTAATTTGAAGTAGAGGACGAGCCCCGCCGTCAGGCTGTGAATGTGAGCGAACGTCTTCCACCCACGACGGAGGTACATGACCCGACGAGCCGGGAAGTCGACGTCGACCCGCGTGCCCCCATTCCCACAACCCCTCATGTGCAATATGATGGATTGGGGCCGGTCACGCTCCATCTCCCGAGCAAACGGGGCGGGAAGACGAAGACGGTGACGCGGAGGCCGGTGCAGCCTGATGAAGAACTCGCGGGGCTGGTCTCTGACATGGCCTTCCATCAGGAAAGGCATCATTGGCGGGGGCGAAGCCGGCACGCCGCCCCGTCCTCCTCTTCCCCGAGCACTGCGACCTCTGCCCCAACCTCGCCCATGGCCTCGCCCCTCCCCCTTCCCCTCATGGTCGGCTCCACCACCGCGGGCTCAGGAGGAGGAGGGACGCGTTGTCGAGCGGTGACCCTCGCCGCCACCGTCGAAGGACCAGGATTCCCTTTCTCCATGGCGATTGAAAGGAAGAAGCAGAAGCAAGAGGAGATAGATGACAGAAGAGTGCGGGACGCCATCCCCCTTCCCCCTCCGTATAAAGGAGCGGGGTCGGGGCTCGGCCGCCCTGTTCGGCCAATCCAGCCACCAGAGGCGCACGGAATCGGGACCGACCCGCTACCCCAACTAGCGACGGCCTGGTTTCCCGCCCCCGCCGCTTGCTACCCCAAGTGCATGGGGACGCGTGGCGGACGTGCAGAACCGAGGGGACGGGCGAAGCGACCTCTCCCCACCCCATGATCGTGTGTAGTGGACGCCTTGAAGACCGCGCCCCGGCCCCGTTCAGTAAATGAGTCGCGCCTCCACTCCTCTTTTACGGGGAAGGCGCGAGCCGCCTCTTTACTGCGATGTGAAGCATGCGTGTGAAAACCGCCCCATGCATGCCGCCCACGTCACGCACACCCCTCCACGCCGCGCCACGCGCGCGGCTCGTGGGAAGCGCCACGCGCGAAAAGTCTTACCCCGGTAAAAACCGCCCCGCCTGCCCGCGCACCGTTTTGGGCCTGACCCAACAACGTGTCACACTTATGTGTGGCCCAGGCCCGGGGGCTCCTGTTGGTGTACAAAAAGAGGGGTGCATTTTTGTACCCCAATACCTGTGCATGGGTAGTCGGAGCCGCGCCCGCGATCACAGCAAGCAGAGCAGGGGAGGTGAGCCAAGGTAAGACCGAAGCCCAAGATAATCAGAGCAACGCCAAGGCCAAGACCACAAAGAGCAGAGGGACGAAGCAGGTTCCCCCGGCAAGACCCTTGCCGGGGCAACCTCAGCGGCCCCGGCAAGATCCTTGCCGGGACAGCTCGCCCCACACCAACAGAGCGAGCCACCCTTGAGCCCACGATACCCAACACCATCATCCACGTGGGGCTAGGGCTCGGGAGGCACCTCCGTGGTGGCATGCAGATCTTTGTGAAGACATATTCAAGATCAGATGAGGATTAGAAGACAACGATCCTCGGCAAGATCCTTGCCGAGGAAGGCTACCAGACCCCCGGCAAGACCCTTGCCGGGGACGACAGCGCGCCACGGCAAGACCCTTGCCGGGCCACACGGCAAGACCCTTGCCGGGCCACCCGGCAAGGCCCTCACCAAGGACGCCAGCGGGACCACCGCCAGGCCCGCACCAACCAAGCTTCCACCGCCGTTCCCATGCAGCTGCCAGCCCAACCAGCTAGGCGGGCACCTGCGTGGCAACATGCAGCTCCCAGGCCAACTCATCAAGCGCCTGCGTGCGGCATGCAGATCTTCGTGAAGGCTCCACCACCATGCCACCTCAGCTGCCTGCCTGCCTACATGGCACCGCACGCATCACTGGCCGGGGCGCGTGTCGAAGCAAGGAGGAGCGGCGACGGACGGGACGGGCCTCGCCCCCGTCCCCGATAAAGCAAGGGGACACCTAAGCCATGCATTAAATGCGTCTTGTCCTGTAATATGAGCGATAAGCTCAGGGCACTGTACACCTTCCACCTCCTGTGTGCCACTGTGGCAGCCCCTTCTGACTATGAAAGGAGGCCCATGGCATACTGGAGAAGGATTCGGCTCTTTCGAACCACGCACTGACCACAGCTAGTTCGAGAGCTGAAGAACACTCAGAAATACACCCACCAAAGCAGGACTAGCGTTTTACGCATCCTCGCGGCCCGAACCTGGGTAAACGATCCATGTGCTGTCTACTAGCCCTGCTCTCCTTGCAACCCTGCACCCGGCAACCGTAGTAGGGATTCTTGTGATCCCATAGGTGTCCTTCCACACCGACATCAAGATAAGTTAGATGCTTCTTTTTGTCGCCGTTCGTTTCATCCTCCTTTATTGGGCAGTAATTGTTTCCTTTTTTGCCTCTGTTAAAACAGGGATATCTATCCAACTTGTTGCTATAGCTAACTTAAACGTCACACCGACGACTTTAATTGATTTCAGTGCAACTGCACAAAACGAGATTGGATTTCCTATTCTTGTTGGCAGATTCGTAGGTGATCTTGTGTGCGTCATGACAGATTGGTACTTGCCTTCATCCACATGATCGTGCAGTGTGTTTTGAGATGCTGTGCTACTGGTATTGGTACTGTTTTGAATAAATGTTGAATTGAAGCTATTGTATTGCTCTCTTTTCCCATTAAGTAGTGAACAAAAAAGGTACCAACCCAGACATGATGCTTGTTGCTTTGTTACAACAAACTCTGCATCACCCCCTTTATAAGTAGATGGAAGCACATGGTGTTGTTGCGCCCACTCTCCCCTGGAACTATTTATGCTTTTTCTTAATCTAATGCCGCTGGTAAAATTAAGCAATGCCACTCTTAGAATTAACTACTGAACTGTTTTAAGAGAATTTCTCTGTTAATATGAATCAATGCAACCGTTTTAGAAATGCTACTGTCCTATACTTTGTTTTCCATCAAGATAAGGTAGATGCTTCTTTTTGTTGCCGCATGTTTCATCCTCCTTTATTGGCCAGTAATTGTTTCCTTTTTGCCTCTGTTAAAACAGGGATATCTATTCAACTTGTTGCTATAGCAAACTTAAATGTCACACCGGCAACTTCACAAAACGAGATTGGATTTCCTATTCGTGTTGGTAGATTCGTACTTTATGTAGGTTGTCTCATGAAAGGTCAGTACATGCCTTCATCCACATGATTGTGCAATGTGCTTTGAGATGCTGTGCTACTTGTATTGGTACTGTTTTAAATAAATGTTGAATTGAAGCTATTATATTGCTCTCTTTTCCCATTAAGTAGTGAACAAAAATGGTACCAACCCAGACATGATGCTTGTTGCTTTGTTACACAAACTCTGCATCACCCCCTTTATAAGTAGATGGAAGCACATGGTGTTGTTGCGCCCACTCTCCCCTGGAACTGTTTACACTTTTTGTTAATCTAATGCCGCTGGTAAAATTAAGCAATGCCACTCTCAGAATTAACTACTAAATCTTAGTTCAAAACTGCAACACTTGTTAGGGATTGGCGGATTTACTATTTTGGTGGCCGCATGTTTCATCCTCCTTTATTTTGCCAGTAATTGATTCCTTTTTTGCCTCTGTTAAAACAGGGATATCTATTCAACTTGTTGCTATTGCGACATTTTGCTTCGCTATGCGAAACACTTATGTTTTAAGAGTGTTTTGTGTAGTTCAACTTGAATGGCACACCGGCGACTTTGCTTAATTTTGATGGAACTGCACAAAAGGAGATCATGGATTTTCATATATGTGTTGGGATTTCTTTCAAGTCCTCCGCGCAAGTTGTTTCAAATCCTAGTCAAGAAAGGTCAGTACCAACTTCATCCACATGATGCTGCAGTGTGCTTTGAGATGTTGTGCTACTTGTATTGGTACTGTTTTGGATAAATGTTGAATTGAAGCTATTGAACTGCTGTCTTTTACCATTGAGTGGGCAAAAATTGTTTAAGAAATGTATTGTTCAAATAATGTCTGTTATTATATGTCAGTTACAGTGTTTTACAAATGGTACTATCCTACTTTGTATTCCTTTCTACATGTTTAACCAAGGTATTGTTAAGATAATGTCTCGGTTAAAATGAGTCAGTCGCATTGTTTTAGGAATGGTACTTTTCTGCTTTGTCGTTCTTTATACATGTTGAAACAAGGCATTGTTAAAATAATGTCTCAGTTAATATGAATGAATCACACTGATGGAGAATTGCTACTCTCCTGCTTTCTTTCCCAATAAGGTAAGGTAGATCAGTAGATGTTTTTCTTCTGGGAGTACAAGTCATCAACCGTTATTTCTCAGTAATTGTTTCCTTATACCTATTGTTGCTTACAGGGATATCAAAATTAAAGCTCAGTTTTATTCCGACTTTGATTTTAGTTGAACTGCACAAAAGAAGCCAATGTGTCTAAGGCAAACTGCTGCATTAGTGGGTCCAGTTGGTTTTACCACTTTGCAGAAAGAAGCAGTCACTGTTTGTGCTACATTATAGAAGGAATGATCGAGAAGCTATACAGAGTATTAGTAGACGCTGGTGACATGACTAGTCTGCAGAGAGCATAGGCAACTCTACAACACATGGAGTGCACGGGGCAAAAAGTGCCCAAATAAGTACAAGAAGCCATGACAGGACTCCAAGTCTGTCAATGTCATTCTAAGCAACAATGATGGGGCATCTGGGTATGGTAATCTGTTTACCATACTTTCACTTTGTTAGTCCAATGATTGGTGGGTTGACACTGGGGCCAATATTCATGTGTGTGCTGATGTGTCTTTGTTTTCTTGCAGCATATAAATACGAAATCCATAGGGAGGCTCAACTTGATTTTAGTGGAACTGCACAAAATGTTCAGATGGTTCGTGTCCTCCATAATACTTCATAATGCACAATGCATCGAATGGTTCTCTAATCATTCGTCGTCACCTTGAGCCACCGGACTATCAGATGACAAACTGATGACAAACCCTGCCCGTTCCACAATCATAGGCATTACATATTTTGAATGGGAAAAGCTTGTCAAAGTTTAATCATTGATGTTAGCAAGAAGACATTAGTTTAATATATTGGAATTGGAAAACCTTGTCAAATTTTGCTCATTGATGTTAGCCAGAAGACATGCATTTGATATTTTTGAGTGGGACACCCTTTGCTGTGAGCAACGTAGATCACTTTTTCCTATTCCTGTCTTTAGTTCAGAAGTATTTACTCTGCTGAGATGCATAGTCACATGAATGTTGACTTATGTAAGGTATTTTAAGAGTTTGCTCTGAATGTTGTCTATGTAATGCCAGGCCTTGTGAGTTTGATTGCAAAGTTGAGCTTGGAATGCTGTGGCATGCGGCATCACGAGCTGTTCACCATGCCTCCTGAGAATAATGCTTCATATTGTTTTGCATGTTGAGCTAATGTCTGTGATTTGCATATTAAGAAGATCATCCTCTTCTGTTGTTTTTGTACTTAAGAAGTTCATTGTCTTATGTTTCATTCATAGCCTATACGACAACTCGGGTAGGTTAGAGGTGAAACCATATGATCTTCCAACCAACTCATCATCTTAGGCCGTGATTGGATCGTTGTTTTCCAACCAAAACCTCTTGTAAAACCGACGCTTGTAAATAAAAGCAGATGGTCTCGGGCGAAGCGTTTGGTTGGTCGATTTCGACTAGTAAAATATACACAGGTCTCTCAAATTACACGTGTAACTCACCGGTTTTCGTTACAGATCTCGGGCCCTCGATTTCATTATGCCTGTATTTTACGTGTTGTTTCCGATGACGAGTAAATTACACTTGTATCGTAATACAGGTGTGAAATAAACCAGAGCTCCCAAGCGCGGCCTTAACGTTTCATGCCGTCTCAGTCTCTCGAACGTGCTCATAGGTGTCCGATGATCCTGGCTTCCTGAATAAGCAGCGGGCGCTGTATCAGACCATCCGTAGGGCCCGCGAGGCCCTCTCCGTCGTTCTTCGAGTTGTTGCGCTCGCCGTGGCACCGAGCATTGTCAACATGGTCAACGAACATGAGGATTCAGGAGATGACTTTATTTTGACTGGATGACAGTAGGGACCCACTAGGGCCATAGCCGTACGTACGCAAGTGCCTCCTTATTATGTACAACTATTTTTTTTTGCTTCCGCCTAGTTTCCTGACATCACGGTCCCACACCATTGTCAACCTATGTAGTCAATAAACGAGAGAATTGCACAAGGAGCGGCCGACAACTGGGACCAAGCAGCTCGAGCAGTATTTGTGTTTTTGAGGTGTGAGCACTGCAGAGTTTTTCTTGAGCGATGTTTTTGTTGTTAAGGAGAGCAGGGTATTAACTGGGCGGGCTGTGGCCCGTCTAGCCCAGGCCAGATATCCAGCCCAGATATTAATTTTTTTCAAGCTGAAAATGGCTAGCCCAGCTATACTTTTTTTGAGGAATACCCAGGCAAGATCAACTTGTTATTCTTCGCCCCGCTGGGTTGCAAATCTTTCCTAGGAGGGCATTAGGCTTAACAAGAAAATGGGATTTAAGAAATAATAAATGGGATGTAATTATAAAAACTAGGGTGTAACTATAAAAAATGCACCAAACACGTAATTAGTTTTTAAAATATTATTTTTGGATTTTGAAAATTTTAATTTCATTAATTGTTGCGGGCGCAATCTTTCGTTGGATTTTTACGTAAGACAAATTTATATTGAAATTGTATTTAATCTGACTAGAAATTTCTGGATAAAAATATTCTGGATCCCATCAAAATGTGGGAAATTTTATTGAATTCTGTTTTGAACATTTGGTTGAAATTATTAATCGTTGTCCTAGCTAGAAAATGGGCTGTACTTTTAACAAACTGTAAATGGGCTGTAGTAAATTCCATTAGAAGTCAAAAATGGGCTGTACATTCGTACAAATCTCAAATGGGCTATAAGTTCTCTGCCACACACTTGTGGGCCTACTAAGTTGACGTGTCCCCTAAAAAAAATAAGTTGACGCGTATGCAAGGCTTTATCAACTTATAGTCAACACACGGTTCTAGCAACAGTGGCCGTTGGATGTACATCCAACGGATGTCGTGCTTCTTCTTCAATATCGGATATTCTTGCTTCACCCGCCCACAAAATGATTCCTCCCCCTGACATCTGGGGCGCACCATTTCGGAGGCTGACCTGTGGGCCTACTAAGTTGACGCGTACCGAGGGCTTTGTCAACTTAGTCAATATAAATGATTCTAGCTGCAGTGACCGTACGATGTCCATCCAACGGCCGTAGTGCTTCTTCAACCTCTGGTCTTCTTGCTCTAGCCGCCCAGAGCAGCGCCGGTCGTGCCGCCTGCTCCTGCCTCCTGTGGCTGGCCGTGCTGCCGCGGAGGCCTCACAGCCCCCTACTACTCCCACTGCTGGCCAGGCCCTGCGGCGACGGCATCCTCACACCGCAGCCGAACCAGTGAACCCTCGTACTCCTCTCCGCGTGGGCATCCACTGCCGCGTCTTTCCTGGCTCCGCGTCATACCCTTCCTAGGCCTCGCCGTCGTCCACCGCCTTGGTGCTCTCGGGCCGGCTTGGTCAATGTGGTCAACAACCGACTTTCATCGGAAGAGTACTGTATGTGGAGAGGCTGACAACTGGGTCCACGGCCGCAGCAAGGAAGTGCCTCCTTATTACGCGGAAAATAATTATTCCTCTACCTGACAGCAGGGACCCACCGGACGGGCCACCGTATTTCACAAAAAAATGTTTCCCCCCTATCTGCTGGGACCCACCAGCTACATCTTTGCACGCAAGGAAGTGCGTCCATATTACGGGTAAAACAAAATGATCCGGC
Source organism: Triticum aestivum (assembly GCF_018294505.1). Taxonomy (NCBI): domain Eukaryota; kingdom Viridiplantae; phylum Streptophyta; class Magnoliopsida; order Poales; family Poaceae; genus Triticum; species Triticum aestivum. Next base: position 408,103,496 of record NC_057796.1, read on the forward strand.
CCCTGACTGCTGGGACCCACCAACTACATATTCGCACGCAAGGAAGTGCATCCATATTACGGGCAAAAAAAAATGAGTCGCCCCCTGACTGCTTGGACCCACCAGCTGCATCTTCGCACGCAAGGAAGTCCCTGACAGTCAGGACCCACCTGGTCGAAGCGTACGTAGCGTTGTCATTCTGGTCGGGAACGTGTACGTACATACTGGTCGATCGGTTTGTCTGCAGCTGCAGCGATGAACCGTGGTCGTGCAAGGAAGGGCACGTGTCGTAGTAGAGGCGCGCACGTAGCATGTACACGTACGTACAGCGGCCAGGGTGCAAGAAAGAAAATATGGCCACGTATGTACATACGGGCGGGGTCTCGAATGTCTACTCGCGCATACGTACGGCCAGGGCTTGTGTACATGGCTGTGGCTGGGTCGGAACGGATAAACTGCGTCGTCGTCATGTTCATGGGGAGCCAACCGGCTGGGTCGGAACGGAATGCGTCGTTGTGTTCATCGGGAGCCAACCGGCTTGGACGGAACAACCGATGGAAATGAGGCCTGGCGTATCGCAGAACGGAGGAAACGGCCTTGTGTTCGACCGGCCATGGTGGAAACGGAATCCTGTTCATCGGGAGGGGTCCAGCGTACCGCAAAATGGAGGAAACGGACCTCCTACGGTCGAAACGGGGTCCTGTTGACCGGGAGGGGTGCGGCGTACCGCAAAACGGAGGAAACGGACTTGTGTTGGAGCGCTACGGTCGAAACGGGGGTCCTGTTCAACGGGAGGGGGTGTGGCGTACCGCAAAACGGGACTCCACGGGATACTGTTCATCTCCACCGTCGACCTCCTCCAGCCTCCACGGGCTACTGTTCATCCACTGTCGACCTCCTCCAGCCTCCACCCGCGACTGTTCATCCACGGGCTCCTGTTCATCTAGCCTCCACCGCGTGCTCCTCCACCGGGTACTGTTCAACCAGCCCACTCCACGGGGGTCCTGTTCAACCACCCCTCCACAGGGTACTGTTCATCCAGCCCTCCACCGGCTACTGTTCAACCAGCCCTCCACCGGCTATTGTTCAACCAGCCCTCCACGGGGTCCTGTTCATCCACCCCTCCACCGGCTCGACCGATCCGGGTACTGTTCACCCAGCGGCAACGACCTCTACTACCACGGGGTCCTGTTCATCCAACCCCCCACCGGGAACTGTTCATCCAAACCCTCCAACAACGATCACTGTTCATCCAGAGGCAGCATCGATCGGCTTCAGTTAGCAGCAGTAGTGAAGGAATCGCTCGATCGGGTTCAGTTAACAGCCATCGATCGATCGCTCGGGTTTATCAACGCGTAGCCTGCAGTGCAATCGCTCGGGTTCAGTTAGAGCCCAAGGCCTCGCTCGGGTTCAGTTAGAGCGCAACGCCTCGCACACACGCGCGTATGTACGAGAGAAACATGCATCGCTCTGCCCCCGACCACCCACCGTAACCAGGAACTCCCCTGATATTTTCCTCGCCCTCGCTTCTACCTTAGTTTTTTCCATCATGGACAGCCCAAAGAATGTCATCCAGCCGCGTCTCCGGCCCGCCCAGGACGAAAAGCCCATTTTCTGTCATGATTTTTGTCATAGAAGTAGGAGCCCACCACATCTATGATCATACCAGGTTTTGTCACAATTATCGTCATAGAAGTGTCATAAGTATGACAGAATTTTTTTTGTTCGGCCCAAAATGTCACGGATGTGTCTTTTTTTTTGTAGTGATAGGACACCATCTAAATCCGTTCAGACGACACCTTATGAACTATGGTTTAGCAAGAATCCTAAGCTGTCATTTCTTAAAGTTTGGGGCTGCGATGCTTATGTGAAAAAGATTCGACCTGATAAACTCGAACCCGAATCGAAGAAATGCGTCATCATAGGATACCGAAAGGAGACTATTGGGTACACCTTCTATCAGAGATCCGAAGGCAAGATATTTGTGGCTAAGAATGGATCCTTTCTAGAGAAGGAGTTTCTCTCGAAAGAAGTGAGTGGGAGGAAAGTAGAACTTGATGAGGAAGTTCACTACAAAAAAAATACACTTCCGTGATGATACGTGTTTGTCATAGTAGGTCACGTTTTCTGTTATGCATGTACATTCATGACGATTTTATGACAGAATCAAGATAGTCATACATGTGCTGTCACAGAAGTGTTCCATGACATTACGAAAATTATCATCACGGAAGTGTCCACTTCCATGACGATAAATGCCGCGTCATGGAAGTGCTTTCGTCAAGGGTGACCGACATGTGGCATCCACCGTAACGGGTCGCCGTTAAGCTACCGGGTCCGGTTTTGGATTCGATAACCCGCTAACAGCACGGACCAATGAGGATTTTCCATGTGTAAAATTCTCATTGGCCGGAGGAAACACGTGCTAGCTCACCGTTTGGACAGATGTCATCCATTCATTGGACAAGAGGCTTCTATGATACGTCGACACGTGGCATGGCCCAACAGAGGCCCATATAGGTTAATAAGGCCGGCCTAGTTAAAGGCCCATAGTACTTACTCAGGTACTAGTGGGCCAGCCCAATAATGGCCTGTTTAATAAAGGCCCATTTACGGCCCGAAGCCAGATTTGGCCCGTTAATTGTTCACCGAATATTTGGGCCCAATTACAGCCCAGTGACTTTCGGCCTGTTAGAGGCCCGATGTAGACATGGGCCCATTTCAGCCCGGTGTGTCTTTCGTCCAGGGAATGACCCATGGTGCCCATGGGCCATATATGGTCCGACGCGACATCCGGCCCACTAACGGCCCGTGATAAAGGTGGCAACAGTTCAGCCCAACGTGAGTTTGGGCCTGTTAAAGGCCTGTCGTATAATTTGGCCCATTGATGCCTGTACTAAGCTTTCGGCCTATTAAAAGCCCATGATATCAGTGGGCCAACTAAGGCCCGAGATATGTTTCGGCCTGGTAACGGCCCGTCATATAACTGGGCCGAAAAGGCTCGGTCTACATTTTAGCCTGCTGAAGGCCCGTCGACGCCTAGTGAAAATTCAGGCCAAACATGCATTTCGGCCTGCTAAAGGCCCATGGTTTCTTCTGGGCCGTAACAGGCCAGCAGAATATTCAGCCTGTTAATGGCCCAACACTACATGGGCCAAACTTAGCGCTGCGTCCACAAAAGGCCCAACTAAAATTTGGGCCGAATATAGGCCGGAGTAAGTAGTGGGCCTGGCGCAAAGTGTGAAGGCCGCAATGGCCATTCGGGCCCAAGAAAGATGCAGGCCGGCCCAATTGTGGCCCGCTAAAAACCAGGCCCGTTAGAGGGGAATGTTTCGGCCCGGTCACCTACATCAGATTTTTTCAGATAGCGAATGATGGCAGTAACTAGGAGGAATTAAGAACAAACCTACTCTATACAATAAAGAAATTACGGCATAGTAACTTAAAATAAACCTACACTATACAATAAAGGATTTATGGTATATTACATCCACTGGGCATCGAGTTTGCCACCAGTGATCATAAAGCGCAACGAAGAAGCAGATTACAAAAACTGGGCACCATTGTAGTGTAACAAAATAATACTAAACCGAGACCACTTCCAAGACAGTTCAAGAATGGTTAGGCTTGCGCGGGAACTGCTGCACAAGCTGCTGAGCAAGGCTGTGAGACCGGCCTAGCATGTTGGTCATAACTTCCAGGTGTAGCTGTTTAGCAATGAGGTTCTCATTGGTTTTCTCCGCAATCTTTCTTAGAGATAGGACTTCAAGTCGAAGTTGAGTTGCAGAATGCCTTTCTGCTAGAACTTGGGACTGAAGAAGTCGAACTGGTTCAGATAGCGAATTCTATGAGCTTGTCTAACTGATAGTCTCAAGTAACTTAAACACTGCATCAAGACAAGACTTTGGGGCTGTCTCGCTATCTTCAAGATGTATTGCCTTCTTTGCTGCAATATATGTTGGGTTTGTCTCACAGCCTTCAGCAGACTTGTTCATGCCATCAGGCATATCACCCTGAAACAAGCAAAGAGATGATAGGTTTTGCACGTGTATAAACAAAGATGATAACTGTGCTGTCAATTCCATCCAATTTGAAATTAGAAAATAAAGAGTAAGTTCAAAATATCAATAGCATAATTTGGCATTGTTCATAATGCGGGGAGCTTCCCCACACTACTGGATTACCATGTCAACATAACAAGCATAGATGAAGGGCAAATACAATCATTGTATGTATTTTGGTTAATGTGCATGGCATGTTGTTCATATCATTAGCCACATCAGTAAGATAAAACAGGAGATGACAAGGTGCAAATGTGGGCTGCTTCTCCACACACTGGATTATAGATCCATAAAAACAAGCATACATATAGGGAGAATTGAGTAATGTGTATGGTATGAATAAGGAATTTGGTTTTACAAGTAAAATTTGGAACTTGCGGTTCTTGCGAACATGCATTTTGATAGAAACAACAAACTAAACAACAGTAAACGATAGGGAGTATGAGCAAATTAAACAGCAGTTGAGGATAAAGGCTTTAGAAGGGCTGACTTACATTAACAATTAACACCGGCTTTATAATGCCCTTCTCCATGTCAAGGGAAGGATAACTCAAGAATTTCAGCACAAAATCTTCTTCATAAGCATTTCCTGTACTCTACATTTTGTAGAGAGTAATTATAGATATGATAATGCTAGAAGGGATAGAGGATAATGAAAAGATGAAGATTGATGCTACATAATCAACTACTAATCCCTGGAAGTACAAGCGTTACAGGACAAAATGTACTGACAAGAGCAATGGGCTACACTTCTGCACTGGCATTGTCTGTGTATTCAACTTTTTGGTAAGATTGAGTATAGATCTGATATTTTTTAGTAAATGGTGGGCGAGGGAGATAAGATGTAGAATGCTACACAATGAACCAATCCCTCTTCCCATAATACAAGAGTGTTATGAACACTGGTGTACTGTACAAAATGTTCTTATATTATGGGATGGAGGGAGTAGTTGTTAATGTAAGTACAGTGATAGACGACATTCAGTCCTTACAAGAGGACTGCAGAGCTAAACCTCTTCAAAAGCATTGGGTTGATTCTAAATTTATGTAAGAGTCCATACAGATCTTATAATGTCCCCCAAATGGATGATAACGAGGCTAACATGTGCAGTGATGCTACATAATCAAACAACTATGAAAGTAAGTATGGTCATACAGAGAAGAGGTACTCACAAGAGCAAGGCAGTGTGCAGTATAGTTGCGAGATTCTATGGTCCCTTGAGAATGAGTGTTCTTCTGCTAACAGTTTTCGTACAAGTGAGACGTTAAGGCAAATGCAGAAATGTAGTTCAAATTGTGATGTGATATCATAGACAGTACCTTACGCTGCAGACGAGACCAATGTGTAACAAGATTATTCCAGTCACTGTCTAATAAATGTAGCACCGGAGACTTTACAGAAATTTCGTTTAGAGGCTTGCCATCGAAGTGCGCTTGCCTCAGGTAGGAACGATACTTCATCAACGAGTGCTTGAAAAGCGCAACCAACCCTTGCTCGTCTTGAAAATCTAGTTTGGTCCTCGCCTATTTAAAAGAATGAAATCTTGTGTCTTCTGTCAGCAGAAACATATGCAGTAATTACCATGAATAACATTAGTACATTACTTACGCGTAAGTTGCGGAGGAAGACTGGAAATTGTTCTGTGTCTGCGGTATAATCTTTCCATGAAGGAAAGATGTGCACAAAGTTCCTGACAACAATATAAGCTTCGTCTTCTAAATTGGGAAAAAATGGAACAGGGGTCCTATTTGCTGCAATTGGGGCTCTCTCTGGTTCGAAAAGGGATTTGGCAATTGGATTTGGTGTACTCTTTGCTGGAATGGGGATTTTGCATCGTAGAGCTGGTGCTATGTCAACTGGCATCATCTTACTTTTTGCTGGAGTTGGGGTCTGCTGAGTTGGGGCATCAGAAATGACCAGTGTAGTAGGGCTAGAGTCTGCTGGAGTTGGGGTGTTTTATGGGTCAGGTGATATTGCAACTACACCTAATGGGCTATTTAATTTATTAGGTGTCACTACCTTTTCCAAATACTTTGCTCGTGCTCCTCCGCGATCAGCAATCGCCCTCTTCCTTTTGAACGTATGATACACAAGAACAACATTTTCAATGGATAAATATGGTATGATGACAGATGGAATATGTACTGAGAATGGATAGGCAGGGCGTATTCATATACACGATGTGTAAACTAAGCTAATGGCAGTGCAACAAAGTAGAAGCAATGCAAAGCATCAGTTGCAAGATATGTGCGACCAATATATCCTTGGAAAGTTAGAGCAAGCACCTTGATGGGTGAATAAGATAGGGCATCTGCCTCTGACTCCTCCACTAGGGTGTTGCATTGACTTAGGTCTCCCTCTAGCTCAGAATCACTGTTAGGATCATATTCTGAGCATGAATCGGTAGGTGGAGAGCGTTTGCATTGCATTGCATCCAGACTTGATTTCAGTCCCTTAATGCCAAGTTTGACAGCGATGGCATTGTTCTGCTTTATTCTTTTCATGCATGCAAGCTCATAATCGTTATGATGCTGTGCAGAATCTGAGATTCACTAAAACATAAAAAGTAGTCAGATTATCTATGGAATGCATTGCGGATTCAACTCGAAGAGTGTCTCCCTATAAACCCCTGCATATGAAAAGTTCACCCCCAACCGTGCTGACTAGACCACATAGAAATACAAACCTCTTATGTCTCTATAACGGGCAGACTCACATTTCAAAACTGAAGTAGGAACATTAGAATCATATCAAATTCGTATTTGAACAAATAAACTAAGGAATTATGAGTGGCATAATGTTTAGCTTCAAGGGTGGAGTGCTGGTTGTGCGACGCATAGCAAGTAGGCAGATTGTATTCCATGTAAAAGATTGTAGTCTATGTAAAAGCTGGAAATGATACTTTCTTTCTATACAATGCAGTGTTCGTTTCCCACACATGATGGAAGAGATCACACAGAGAAATACTGTCACTGTCTACAGTCCAGTATTATGAAACAGGGTGGTCCACCCTAAAAGAATATTGGCAACAAATATGACAAGGCAAGCATAGATGTAGTGAATCAATCATTTACTTGTGAGCTTACTAGGACAAGTATGTAGAATTGTAACTGTAGTAAGAGACCGTCCAAAATCTGAATCAAGAAGTTTGTGTAGCACTTATTGTTTGCACCTAATCGACGTGAATAATTGGATATCATATCGAATGAGTAAGAAAGACAAGTAAAATTGTCAACAAACCTGGCCTGCGGTAGTAATCTGGGTCAATGTCTGTTCCTAGGGCCAGAATTTTGAAACCCTGTGAACTTTACAGGTACTAAAGAGTACTGAAATACATCTGAACCATTAAGTGTAGGTAGCACTCAGCACACAACAAACCCTAATGACAGTCCTGCCTAATGAGTAATGAATCAATTAGAAAATGGGTGATGAGGAGTGGCTGCTGAGTGTAGAGGACGTATCTCAGGATAAATCGGGTTGGCTTAGTGGGTGTTGCACGCCTGAGCCCTGAACGGACTGGGAAGGTAGGCACGGCGGCACGCTCGGGCAGCGGTGATGCTGTTGGGCGAGCGGCTCCTGACCTCCTATTAGTCTGGCGTCTCCTCCTAGAGTCATGACGTTCGGGGACGGCAAGTCACCGGCGAGGCAGGCAGCTGGGGGAGAGTAGAGATCGGAAGCGCGCAGCAGAACAAAGAGGAATCAGGGCCTGGGCCGACCCACAATCCCAGGGTGGGTCGCGGCCCACCGTGGGCACCCTGTAGAGATACACACCAGAGTGTTCTTTTGCTAGCATTTTTTGAGCAAAAGAGGGTTTCCCCTCCGATTTCTATTAAAGAAACCACCACGGAACCAACATGATCAATTAAACCCTAAGCATGATCAATTAAACCCTATTTTGACTGTGCCATGGAAGATTTAAAGCTGCAGACCAGAGAAATGCTATTTAGCATCCACAGTTTGCTTCGAACTAAGAACTAAATTCTAAGAGCTGAAAAGAAAGTACAGTAACCAAGTTACGATCTATTTCTGGTTGAGATCAAAAAGTTGAGGAGATATGAAGTACCACCTCTCTTGCGGTGCCGTGTAGGCATCGGGGGTGCGATGGCTGTCGGTGGCGTTGAAGCAGATCTGCGAGCATAGACAGGTGCGCCGGGGGATATGTCCCGTTGCGGTGGAAGAGAATGTCGTGTGAGCAGCCCCGGCAAAGAGGACAACGGCACCGATGAAGCGAGAGGACGCAATGCAAGGCTCTTGGTCCGTTGCCATGGATGAGAAACATCCATCTCTAGCAGTGGACGACGCGGTCTTGGTAGGCGCTCCGGCATGGTGGAGGACGATGGCAATGGATGGGGTGGAGGACGGTGGCGATGGATGGGGTGGCGGACGGAGGAGGCTGGTGTGGGGATGGTGTTCTAGCGCGTCTGGTGTATGAATGGGAAAATGGAGGGAGAGGTACGGGGAACCATGTTTTTGGGACGGGCCAGTCTGAAATATGGGAAAGTTATGAACTTAGCCCCCGTTTAAAATTTGGACGTCCCGTCGGTTGGGGATAGGACGGTAATCTTGCATTTCGCCAATATTTGCCCACAGCGATTTCTAGCGAGGAGAGGGTGTTTTGGCGCCCATGGTTGGCGCCCACGGTGTATGAACGGGGCTGACAGGTAGGGCGGTAGTGTCACGTCTGAGTGAAGTTACAAACCTGCCCCTATTGAAAATATTTGCCTACATCGATTTCGGCCGAGGCGAGTTTGTTTTTCCGCCCACCGTGTATGAATGGGCAAATGGAGGGAGAAAGAGAGGTCTTTCGGACGAGCTTGAATCAAATGTGTTTTGCCGCCCATGTTTGCCGCCCACCGTGTCGGAATGGGCTTAAAGGCGGTCGTGTCATGTCTAATTGAAGTTACTAACCTACCCCTATTGAGAGCAGTGGAAATCGGGCCGATGCATTGTCCGTGTAAGGGGTAGACAGTAATTTCCATCTCCCAAACACTTGGCTTCGATCAGCCGACATGGGAGTGGACATTTTGCCGCTTCTTTCGAAGTTTGGAACAATAATCATCCATGTTTACCCTGGCAACTAAATTCGAATCCATTTTGTATTCCTATACGAATCTTTATAAATCATTCTATGTGTTTTTATATATCTTCAAAATCACGACAAATATGTATTCCACTGTCATATATGAATATGATTTACAAATGCCGATACTCGAATTCACAAGCTAGAATCCAGTTTAAGGTGAATTCGAATATTTGGAACACTTAATGTCCAACTCAAATGTCACATGCAGCATAATGTGTACTCCCATTTAGATATGTACACAAGCGATGTATCAAGATTCAAATATGAGTCAATCAACCAAGAATGTACAAAACTAACAGACATATAAACACTTATAGATATGGATCAATAATATCAACTAACATACATAAGCCAGGCCGCTATTTTTTTTGCTAGAAGAGCATCCTTTTTCTAGCAAAGCTAGTACAACATCTTGGCCCTTTCCGTTGCATGCCACTTATGGTCCATCTATAATACTATTATTGCTGAATGCACATTCAGCCCGATTGGCATATTTGTAGGTCTGGCACAACAATCAAAATGAAATGTCTCCGAGTCTTATCACTTAATACAGCTTGTGCTCAAATAAAATTACAAACCAAAAAACAAAAAACAATTATTACATGATCTCTAAAACAAATGGTTTGATCGATTACATGAACAAACAACACAAAGGTTATTTAACGATGGAAAAAACATTTCACCTATGATTTACCAAGTGGGAATTTAATTTCCTTTTTTCCTTCAGGACCTTAACAGTGCGGACAGTCTCAACTTGCTTCGTTTTGAAATCCAACAAATATTTAATGGTTGTCTTGAGTACTTCTTGTGATTGTGCTGTTTGCTTCCTCAACATGTCAACTTCATCTCTAAGTGCAGAAGCAAAATCTCTTTCTAGCACAAGTTTAGCCTCTAGAGCATCAGTAGTTGGCAATTCATGATGCACGATTTGGCCCGTGCCACTGCTATGGGATGATACAACGTCCATGGGGACCTCGCTCTTTGATCTTGGGCTAACCTGTTTTGCCATTAAAGTTCCGATTGGATTCCGAAAAGTTGAAGTTAGCAAAACATCTCAACTGGGAGTTATAACAGCAAACCAGTTAAACAAACAAGGAATTTAAGAGTTTCAGTTGGATGCTGAAAAGTAGTTATTAACATCATTGTAACCGGTTGTTGCAGCAGCAAAGCAGTTAAACAAGCAAGTTTTCCAAAAGGTACCTGTTGTGGCATTGGAGTTTCTCTTGGATCCTGAAAAGTTGAGTAGCCAGTAACATGATTAGAGCAATCGGTTGCAGCAGCAAAGCAGTTAAACAAACAAGTTTTGCAAAAGGAACCTGTTGTGGCATTGGAGTTTCTCTTGGATCCTGAAAAGTTGAGTAGTCAGTAACTTGATTAGAGCAACAAGTTACAGCAGCAAACCTGTTACACAAATATATTATTGAAAATGTACCTGTTGTGCAATTGGACTTCCAATTAGATTCTTAAAACTTGAATTTGGTAAGATGATTATAGCAACAAGTTACAGCAGCAAACCAGGTAAACAAGGAAGTTTCTGAAAACATACCTGTTGTGCCAACGGAGTTTCTGTTGGATCCTGCAAACTTGAATGTTAGCAATCAATAAACAAAGTTTTGCAAGAGCCATAAGAAATTAACATCAAACTAGTAAAACTAACCAGTTTGGGCAACGTATTTAATTACACATGAACTAGTAAAACTAACAAGTTCTTGGTAACGTATTAAAGTAGCAAGTCGGTACCGTTTACCAGCAACACACACATCTGTAAATTACTTTGACGTAAGCAAAATGATTCCAACACATATATAAGTTAAAAATACGGTGCCCGCATATAAACCTGATAGTTGTCTATCTATGAACATGCACACATTACTAGTGCAACAAGTGATAACAGCAAGCCATTTAAACAAACAGGGTATCAGAACGTAAATTACACGTGAATTCTGTTGCACCCTAGAAGTACATATGACCAGCTATCTATGTGCTTAAGTATCTATTTAAGTTCAGGCAAACAGGTAATTCTTAACAGTAAGTATCAAACACATAGATAGGCGCAGTCTATAATAGGATTAACAGGCTATGGCATTATGTAATCAGTAGCAAACTAGATTAAGCCAAGCAACATAATTGAACAATTTCGCAATAAATGGCTAACTAAAATTCCGAGAAGCAGGTAACTGAACTTACGCTAGCTCTTTGTACAGGCACACTGCAACTTCTTTTTCGCTTACAAGGTTCTACGAAGGAGTCCATGGCATCAATTGCTTGGATACGCAGTCCCAATACTTCTTTTTTCCCACACTGCATTGGTAAGTCGAATGGTTAATCTGGTAAGATGGTGCGTCCTTGATATGTTATATGAGGATGTGTAGTCAGACTAGTTGTAGCCACACACATCACACTGGCTTTTACTGTATATTTCACGCGATTACATTTGACATATCGAGATCTAAGCAATCTACAATAGGATGAAAAGACTGGCATCCTTCACACTATTAGCAAACTCAATTCATGGAAACAAGCAATTCAACCATTCCGTGGGTAAATCAAAAGCGCTACTGGAATATTTTTCACTACCCCAATCATACACGCAAAAAGGGGCGACGCCACCATAGGGGCTGGTATGGGCTGCCGCCACGGGTGGCTGGAAAGTGTGCACGTAGTTTGAGTCGTCCAGGTTGGCCCAGGCTAGTTTTGTTCGTCCCAACGCACGAGCAGGCAATGTAAAAAATGAAGAAAAACGTTTCAATTTTGATGGGCCAATAACGTAAGTGCAAGGCAGGCCCTATAGCAGGCTCACGGCCCAATCGAGCACCTCCCATATCGATCGACAGCAGGAAAAATCCCAATTCTTTCGCTCCAGCCTCCAGTCTGTTCGCTCCTAACCTAGGCGCCGCTGGACAGACCGACACAACACTTCCTCGCGCCCTCGTTGGAGGGCGGTCGCCGGGCTTCAAGCGAATGGAAGGACAAGAAGATGAAGATCAAACCCTGGGTGTAGCCTGCGTGGGAGGCAGCGGCGGCAGCACGGGCATGGCATCGAGCTTGCGCAAACGGACAGTCGCAGCTTGCAAGAGCAGCATGCGCAACGAGCAGGTACATCACATCCCCAATTATATCTAATTCAACTGTTCAATTTTTGGCCAATAGTTAAACCTGACGGTGTTGTAAAACTGCTTGTATGTAGGGAATCTATGAGAAAATGAAACCAATTTCTGCTTATTTTATAACGCCCCCAATCAATACTGAACTGAATGAATCTGATGTATCTAATCAAGTTTCCGGTGCAACATACAAGCTCATGTTGTTCTTGAGCCTGAAGTGTCTAGTGAACAGACTGCTAATGAAGGATTTGATGCAAACAATTTACATGCTCCTGGTGATGAACATATAGTGTCTAATGAGGGATCTAATGCAAGCATTTTGCAAGCTCCCATTGAAGGATTTAGTGTCTAATGATGATCTGCTATGTTGAGAGAGACATAGAGATTTATAGGCATTGATGAGAAGCAAATTATAGTACATTTTCATGGCTTGAGGAAACGTCAAGGCCATCTACCAGAAAGTCCCCGTATCATGACAACGTAGCATAGATACTTTTCTAATCTATTGTTTGAAACTATTGGCATACTTGTGCAGCATAGATATATTGATATGCAGTTTGCGCACTGGTTATAGGTGCAATTACACTTCGATATTTTTAGCCAGAGAACGAATAATTCAAGCGGGTATAGGCCATGTTAGTAGTCCTTGTACACCATTTTGCATTTTGTGTTTTTTGGTGCTTACATCATTTAGTGTTTTATAATCTGAACTACTTTGGATCATTAGCTGGTTTTCAAAGTGCATGTAGCTTCACATTTCTCAAGTTATGTTGATTTTCGGAGTGCAAGTGCCTTCGTATTTTATGAAGTTAAATGTTCGCCCATGGTAACTCTAATTAGTGGATCCGCCACTGCACACAAATCATACACGCAGGCCAGTACGAATTAAATGAAATGCAGGGACTTACGCTAGCTCGTAGTACAGGCTCACTGCAGCTCTGCTTGCGCTTGGGATGTTCCATGTACAAGTCCATGTTACCACTAGCTTGGATGTGGAGGCCTTGTGCTCCTTGCATCCCCCTCTGCATTTTTGACACGGCGAATGGTTGATCAAATAAGAGGAATCGACCTTGCTGTTGTACCGAAGGACAGATACTTACAAGGTTATACGGGCACTACTGCAGGATGCTACTAACGCGACACTACATTCAGAGACCCTTCGAGAAACTGTGTGCGATGCCATAATCGCAAATGGTGGTGTATGAAAACCGTCAGAAATGTATAAAATGTTTGCGATGATGGATGCATCAAACACGGTTCAGGTTTTAGTTGCGTGTGCGATGAAGGGCATACGGTTCAGTTCAATTAACTGTTTGCGATGAGGAGGAACAAAAGAAACGGGCGGCCAGATGAAGGCGGGTGCGATAGACAGCATACGGTTCACTCGGATGAACTGTTTGTGATTAGGCAACACAAAAGAAACGGGCAGCCAGATGAAGGTGTGTGCGATATACAGCATACGGTTCACTCGGATGAACTGTTTGTGATTAGGCAAGAGAACAGAAATGGTTCAATATAACAAGATGTGTGTGATACGCAGCAAACAGGTCTGTAATCAGAAATGTGTGCGAAAACCAACAATAACGCAGACGATTGCTTCTAATAAGATGTATGTGATATGCTCTGTCTACACAACATCTATTGGCCATTGTGGGACGGGCGGTCATCCAGATACGCCATAAGGATGTGAAGAGGCATTCCTATCAGCAAGGACTAGTTGGTCCACCAATAGCTCATGTAAGAAAACTCTCAAGTTAAGTGTGCTCAGGCTGGAGCAGCCATCGGATGCGTGACTGGATGGGAAGTTGTGTCGATGTTAAATTAGCTGATGGGATGGGTCATTTCGGTCAAATGACCAAAATGCCCCATTCCCTCAGCTAATTTAACCTCGAGTCCTTGTTTTTTATTTTTTTAACACATGTTAATTAAAGAAGGTCTACCGCATTACTTTTTGACAATGTGCGATACGTCGCATACAGTTGATCCATCCGAGCTATTTGTGATGGAATAGGCCGTGTGTGTTGTGGGCAAATGCTTGCTAGTATTCAACCGTTTGGGATCGATGAATTCATCACCGACGGGTTCCCTAGTGTGGTCCGTGTTCATCTGATCATCCTCTACGACTTGTGCTAGCTCGATGCTAAGTTTCCATTAATTGGTGGCGTTTTATGAACGCGCCACCGTTTCCCACCATTTCCTCACCTGTTTCCCGCCACCCTGCTATATTGCGCATAGGGGGCGCGCGACGCACGGAGTTGACAAGCGCAGCCTGTAGCACATCCACCTTTTCCAAGCATGCCAACCCACCAAAACGCTGCCTCTGCCATCAACCTCGTCGACGAGGAAAATGAGCAGGCGCCACGACCCGTCGAGGCCTAGGCGCTCCCCGGCAACGTGATGGACGACGCCGTGATGGGCATCATCGCCAGGGTTGAGCAAACCTTTGGCGCATGGCGCTTGAGCTCCGCGGATTAAGATAAGCATGTCAGCACCGACAGGCTGCAGCTCGTGGCGCAACATGATCGATGGCGCGCCGCAGAGCAAGCTAGGCGCGTCCACGCCGATAGGCCACGGCTCGCCACACGGCGATACCGTTGTAGCGCCGCAAAGCGATAGGCGCGACGCGCCGCGCAACAACATCAGATCGATCGGCGCTTGCCTGCTGGCGACACGGCATCGCAGCTGGGTACACGTCCCGTCAGTACCCCCATTCCTCGCCAGGAGTGGGCAGAGGCCCTCAGCACCGTACTTTCAACAGAGGCCAGCCGCGCCGTACTTGCACCGGACGCCCATCGCGCCGTTCGCGTGGGTGCCGCCGTTCACCTTGTCCGCAGCCCGCTGTTTGCCAACGCGCTGGTCCGTAGGCTCGACTGCCTCCTTGGCCCAGGTGTCCAGCTGGGCGCAGTAGAGGAACATGGCCGTCGCATCCTCGAGCTGGTGATCTCTGATGAAATAGCCAACTTGGAGCTTGAGATCGCGCTCCAGATGTATTGCGAGCGTGTCGACCGCTTGGAAGAGCGCCTGCACGAGTTCTGGCAGAGCCAAGAGCTAACCTAGGCAAGGGCTGCTGGTCATCGTCTCATGGACGCGTTTTATTTTGGAAAGTCGTTTCGACGTGGATAGCTATGTATTCACAACAATCATAGTATTGCTCTATTTATTGCTCTATTTCAATGTGTGTACTCTGTTTTCCATTCTTATATGTTCTGTTTCAATGTGTGTATATACGCTTTCCATTCTGTATATGTGGATGATAACAGCTAGATTCAAATTACTATACAAAAAAAGATAGAAAATGGAATTCATAATATATATATATTAATTGTTCATTAGATCATCACAGAATATATATATATAATATCATCACATATACGTGATGATACTTAACTACTAGGTACAATGCATAAAATTGAAAACGAACAATACTAAAACTAATAATCCCTCCTGGGGCCAGTATTCCGGTAGCCCCTCGCCAACAGCTCCCTGGTGTGCGGCGTCTTCCCAGTGCGGAGGCAGCACTCCGACTCGTCCACCTCGCAGCGCTTGACGCACCGATCTGCCTCTTGCTGGCGGACGCGCGCGGACGATCTTGCCATTTCGTTGGGCGCCCACCGGAGCTCCTCGTCGGTGGCACGCTGGAGCTTATCGGCCCACCTCCACACAGCGACGAGGTGCCCAGTGCCTATGACCTTCCTCGCGAAGTACCCATCTTCGTACACCTCCTCGGCACGACGACGCGCCTGCCCCCAAAGCTCCGCCGCCTCCTTTTTCTAGGCGGCATCACGGGCTTCACAGGCCGCCTGGTACCTGGATTCCTCCTCCGCCATCTCCTTCTTGAACACCACTTGCCTCGCTTTCTCAGCCGGCGGCATCGACTTCCACAGACAAAGATTGTACTGGCCCCAAAACCAATCCAAAGTTGGGGGGTCCGGCGCAACCTCGTCAGGCGGCGTGTAGGGGTCCTCGTCGCTGCTAATCGAGTGAGCGTCCTCAGGGGGCGGTGACTCCTCGTCGGCGTGTGGGCAGACCGGCGGCGCCATGGCAGAGATTTGAGAGACCGAGAGAGAGAGAGAGATAGAGAGAGAGAGGGCGAGCGAGGGGAGGATGTAGATGAGAATGCAGGCGGGACGACGTGAGAAAGGTAGTATTTATTGGCGGTCCGAATCTAGATCGACGGGGACAGTACACATGCTGGTCGCCGGAATTTACGAGTACTGTAGTTTGAATTACACACAAGTCTCGCAGCAAACCCGTGTGTGAACATAATAGCTGACGGTTTCCAATACAAAACCGTGTCTGATTAATGATCCACGCCAATCACCTACCAAACCTCGAGCCGCGAGAGAGAGTGCCAATTGTGTGGGGGCCGGTTGTCTTGCCAGATCTTTACATTTTCTTTTTTGAACACCAGATATTTACATCGTCTGATGATTTTTTAACTCGCACACAAGTACACAAAAATATGATTTTTCAAACCGTTTTGGTTAGGCGTTGCATGTAGATGTAGTTCAAATTTGAATTACGGTCATTAAATGGTTATAAAATCACTTAAATGTCTTTAAAAGGTTAAATGACCCCTGAAAATTTCCAAATTTTCACATGACAGTTGTATTAGTGCATGTTAAATGTAGGGAAAAATTTGAAGGCCGTAAGAGGAAGCTATCTCCCGTCCATCAGCAAACATGCATTGTTCCCTCTTGGAACCATGAACCTTCTAGTGAGTTCCTCCGGTTTGTGAGGGGTCTGTGTCCAAACTTTCGTCAAACAGGCCAATTTTTTTACCACATCATCTTGGTGGCCTGACATTAAATCAAGCACGGTTTCATGTTTTTCTGATCATTTTTTAATTTTTTGGAATTAAAATGCCATGGCATGCACTCCATGCATGTGCCCATGCCTTGACACCAATATGTTTGAAAATTCCTTCGAATTTACTGCACATGGAATTAACTCGCACACAAGTACACAAAAATATTATTTTTCAAACCATTTTGGTTAGGCGTTGCATGTCTTTAGAAGGTCAAATGACCCTTGAAATTTACCAAATTTTCACATGACAGTTGCACGTTAAACGTAGGAAAATTTTTGAAGGCCGTAAGAGGAAGCTATCTCCCGTTCGTCATCAAACATGCATTGTTCCCTCTCGGAACCACGAACCTTCTAGTGAGTTGCTCCAATTTGTGAGGGGCGTGTGTCCAAACGTTCGTCAAACATGCCAATTTCCTTACCACATCATCTTGGTGGCATGACATTACATCAACCAAGGTGTCATGTGTTTCTGATCATTTTTCTAATTTTTTTAAATTAAAATGCCATGTCACTCCATGCATACGTATGCATGTGTCCATGTCGTGAGACCAATATGTTCGAAAATTCCTTCTAATTTACTGCACATGGAATTAACTCGCACACAATTACACAGATATGATTTTTCAAACCGTTTTGGTTAGGCGTTGCATGTCGATGTAGTTCAAATTTGAATTACGGTCATTAAATGGTTAGAAAATCACTTAATGTCTTTGAAAGAACAAGTAACCCCTAGGATCTTCCAAAATTTCACATTACAGTTGTACTAGTGCATGTTAGACGTAGAAAAAATTTGAAGGCCGTAAGAGGAAGCTATCTCCCGTTCGTCCTCAAGCATGCATTGTTCCCTCTCGGAACCACGAACCTTCTAGCGAGTTGCTCCAGTTTGTGAGGGGTGTGTGTCCAAACTTTTGTCAAACTTGCCAATTTCTTTACCACATCATCTTGGTTACATGACATTAAATGAAGCAAGGTTTCATGTTTTACTCATCATTTTTTAATTTTTTGGAATTAAAATTCCATGGCATGCACTCCATGCATGTGCCCATACCTTGACACCAATATGTTTGAAATTCCTTCTAATTTACTGCACATGGATTTAACTCGCACACAAGTACACAAAAATATGATTTTTCAAACCGTTTTGGTTAGGCGATGCATGTAGATGTAGTTCAAATTTGAATTACAGTCACTAAATGGTTAGAAAATCACTTAAATGTCTTTAGGAGGTCAAATGACCCCTGAAATTTACCAAATTTTCACATGAAAGTTACACGTTAAACGTAGGAAAATATTTGAAGGCCGTAAGAGGAAGCTATCTCCCGTTCGTCATCAAACATGCATTGTTCCCTCTCGGAACCACGAACCTTCTAGCGAGTTGCTCCGATTTGTGAGGGGCATGAGTCCAAACGTTCGTCAAACATGCCAATTTCTTTACCACATCATCTTGGTGGCATGACATTACATCAACCAAGTTTCATGTGTTTCTGATCATTTTTCTAATTTTTTTGAATTAAAATGCCATGTCACTCCATGCATATGTATGCATGTGTCCATGTCGTGAGACCAATATGTTTGAAAATTCCTTCCAATTTATTGCACATGGAATTAACTCGCACACAAGTACACGGATATGATTTTTCAAACCGTTTTGGTTAGGCGTTGCATGTCGATGTAGTTCAAATTTGAATTACGGTCATTAAATGGTTAGAAAATCACTTAAATGTCTTTGAAAGATCAAATAACCCCTAGAATCTTCCAAAATTTCACAATACAGTTGTATTAGTGCATGTTAGACGTAGAAAAAATTTGAAGGCCGTAAGAGGAAGCTATCTCCCGTTCGTCATCAAACATGCATTGTTCCCTCTCGGAACCACGAAACTTCTAGCGAGTTGCTCCGGTTTGTGAGGGGTGTGTGTCCAAACTTTTGTCAAACTTGCCAATTTCTTTACCACATCATCTTTGCGGCATGACATTAAATCAAGCAAGGTTTCATGTTTTTCTGATCATTTTTTAATTTTTTGGAATTAAAATGCCATGGCATGCACTCCATGCATGTGCCCATGCCTTGACACCAATATGTTTGAAATTCCTTCTAATTTACTGCACATGGAATTAACCCGCACACAAGTACACAAAAATATTATTTTTCAAACCGTTATGGTTAGGCGTTGCATGTAGATGTAGTTCAAATTTAAATTACGGTCATTAAATCGTTAGAAAATCACTTAAATGTCTTTAAAAGGTCAAATGACCCCTGAAATTTACCCAATTTTCACATAACAGTTGTATTAGTGCACGTTAAATGTAGGAAAACAATTGAAGGCCGTAAGAGGAAGCTATCTCCCGTTCGTCATCCAACATGCATTATTCCCTCTCGGAACCACGAACCTTCTAGCGAGTTGCTCCGGTTTGGGAGGGGTCTGTGTCCAAACGTTCGTCAAACATGCCAATTTCTTTACCACATCATCTTGGTGGCATGACATTACATCAACCAAGGTTTCATGTGTTTCTGACCATTTTTCTATTTTTTTTGAATTAAAATGCCATGTCACTCCATGCATACGTATGCACGTGTCCAATATGTTTGAAAATTCCTTCTAATTTACTGCACATGTAATTAACTCGCACACAAGTACACAGATATGATTTTTCAAACCATTTTGGTTGGGCGTTGCATGTAGATGTAGTTCAAATTTGAATTACGGTCATTAAATGGTTAGAAAATCACTTAAATGTCTTTAAAAGGTCAAATGACCCCTAGAATTTTCCAAAATTTCACATTATAGTTGTAGTAGTGCACGTTAGATGTAGAAAAATTTGAAGGCCGTAAGAGGAAGCTATCTCCCGTTCATCATCAAACATGAATTGTTCCCTCCCGGAACCACGAACCTTCAAGCGAGTTGCTCCGGTTTGTGAGGGGTGTGTGTCCAAACTTTCGTCAAACATGCGAATTTCTTTTCTAGATCATCTTGGTGGCATGAGATTACATCAACCAAGGTTTCATGTGTTTCTGATTTTCTTTGGAATTAAAATGCCAAGCCACTCCATGCATACGTATCCATGCATATGTGTCCATGTCGTGATACAAATTGTTTGAAAATTCCTTCTAGTTTACTGCACATGGAATTAACTCGCACACAAGTACACAAATATTATTTTTCAAACCATTTTGGTTATGCGTTGCATGTAGATGTAGTTCAAATTTGAATTACGATCATTAAAGGGCTAGAAAATCACTTAAATGTCTTTAAAAGGTCAAATGACCCCAAGAATTTTCAAAAATTTCACATTACAGTTGTAGTAGTGCGCGTTAGACGTAGAAAAAAATTTGAAGGCCGTAAGAGGAAGCTATCTCCCGTTCGTCATCAAACATGCATTGTTCCCTCTCGGAACCACGAGCATTCTAGTGAGTTGCTCCGGTTTGTGAGGGGTGTGTGTCCAAACTTTGGTCAAACATGCCAATTTTTTACCACATCATCTTGGTGGCATGACATTACATCAACCAAGGTTTCATGTGTTTCTGATTTTTTTAATCTTTTGGAATTAAAATGCCATGTCACTCCATGCTTAATTGTGTCATAGCCGTTAGACCAATATGTTTGAAAATTCCTTCCAATTTACTGCACATGGAATTAAATCGCACACAAGTACACGGAATATGAGTTTTCAAACCGTTATGGTTAGCTGTTGCATGTACATGTAGTTCAAATTTCAATTACGGTCATTAAATGGCTAGAAAATCACTTAAATGTCTTAGAAGGTCAAATGACCCCTGAAATTTTCCAAAATTTGACATGACAGTTGTATTAGTACTACAAAATTTCTCGATCATTTAAAACACCATCCGTTGGCACTTTATTCCAAATTCGTCTTTCACAGCTAATAAAAAATATCTACAACATCACACATAGTTGCTTTCTTGGAACCGTTTGTGATGAAAATATCTGGGTCTATTTAAGTCTCCCTCCTTAAGCTTCACCGGCTCGTCTGCTCTAGTGTCGGCAACCCCCGAATCCACGAATCTCGATCCCCGTTCCCGCACCCCCTTCTTGCAAAGATGACACCGTGGAGCGTGGCCGCATTGAGCGCGGCCACTTCCGTCGAGAGGGCGTCTGCGGCAGCCGACAGGGCAGATGCAGTAGTCGAGACGGCTGCAGCTGCTGCTGCGACGACGGCTGCAAACGCCGAGAGCGCTCGAGCTGCCTTATGTGCCGCTGATGTCTCCCTGGCCCGGGTCGAGGCCATCCACACCAAGATCGAGGATGCACACGCCAAGATATTCCAGGCCACCTCAGACTCCAGCATGCAGACGCCAAGATATTCCAACCCACGTCTGAAAAGGCGGAAGTGGCCATGGAGCACCTGCTTCCTTATGAGGTCGTCGAGCGGGAGCTGGAGATGCAGGAGGCGGCGGAGATCGAGGAGCGTCGGGAGGAGGAGTTGCGCGCGGCCGAGGTCGAGGTAGAGAAGAGTCTGTCCGTCGAGGAATCGGCGGTGGAGTACCAACGCGAGGTCTGGCGCAACCACTACTACGAGTACTACAACCTTGAGGGCGGCTCCGAGGATGAGGGCGAGGACGAGGACACGGTCAACTTCAGCAGGGGGGACGCGGAGTCCACCAATGGCGGCATGTCGCCAGGACAAGTCATCGACGTCTCATCTCACACCGGCGATGCATAGGCCGGCGCGGCAGCGGATTTTTAATTATGCGTACTTAGGCTTTGTTTTTAATGCTGGTCTTTCGTTAGAGCAATGTTTAGGTCAACTGGCTATGTGTAATTACTAAAATTGCTCGATTCAGTAAGTGTGGTCTGTCTGCTGTACGCTCTTTGTCTGCCCAAATTAGCAAGCGATGTTAAATTATGCAATGACGTACCCGGGGAAATTTCCACCAAAATTTGAATTATCAAACTCGTCCCATGCACGTAAAGCAGAAGAATCATTTGCGATGCACACAATCGTTCAAAGTGAATGGTCCGGCGGCACCGCGCGCGTTCAAAGTGAATGTGCCCATGTCTTGAGACCAAAATTTGAATTATCAAACTCATCCCATGCGCGTAAAGCAGAAGAATCCTTTGCGATGCACACAATCGTTCAAAGTCAATGGTCCGGCGGCACCGCGCGCAAAGTTTCCCTCTACATTTCCAAAATTTTGGCCTACCGCCAAAATATTTACCCCCGCCCCCTTCCCCTCTTCCCCACCCCCTTTTCTCCCCGACCACAAGTCACATTTCCCCTGTTTCCTCCTTCCTTCCTTCCTTCCTTCCTTGCTAACCTATAGCCGCTTCCTCGCTCTCGTCATCTCGCATCCTACTGTCGGGGTCACCATGGTCTTCTTCAAAGACATCTCCAGCGGTTCCTCCTCCGGAGACTACTCCTTCACCACCCGGGTATGCCTCTCTTCTCTCTCTCGGGCTATGACTTGGAATGAAGGATTTTTACCTAGAGGTCTATTTGAGTCGTTTCTTCCTCTTGTAGCTCCCTAAGACCATCAGTGCAACGAATGGAGCGGGGTGGCTGAAGATCTATCTGCTCGTTGTCACCATCAATCTCCACGCGTGAAGCTACTTGCGTTTGATTCTGTGGACACTGGGAGGAAGTTTCTGGCATGTGCAGAGAAGGTTAGACCCTCTTCCGTTGTTACAAATCATTTGTTAGATGTGATTCAGACACTGTCACGGTCCCAACCCATTCATACCACACCTTCAACCAAACGCATCCTAAGATAGTGTCACAGTTTGTACCTAGTATCTTAAATTGTTGCCATCTCATCAGCGGTGCCATTAGAAAATTATTTGGCAACGCTTCAGCAGTTTGTGCAGCCAACTTTGGTCCACACATCCGAGCATCCAAGCAGTAAAATACTATATCTTTATGGCACGAAGAAACTGGGCATCGGAGCAACTACGTGCTCCGGAGTCTGAGTCCCTGATTTTTTTCCGCTGCATCGCCTCGTCAGTTCAGGGCACCGGTGCGAGATGTAGCAACAGTTTTCTTTACACCAGTTTTGGCATACATAGTGGACGGCCTTAGTGCTGTTAGTTCTATGTTACTAAATTTGTGCATGTACACACCTGTTAGTGTCAATTTGTTGTTATCCAAACACTGTCGCTATGCTGTTGCAGTTATATTTACCTTCCTCATAAAATGTTCAATTTGTTATTTATTGTACATGAGTAAGAACTTGTAGCGTCGTTGTAGTTAATTATAGCTTCTGATGTTCCAGAATTTGGTTGTTGTCTCAGTACCAATTATTTCATTTGCACATTGATCTTTTTGAGAAGATATGTCATAATTAACATGTTTCTTCAGTTTTTCAAAATAAGCATTGGTGATTTTCTTTGCTGCTATAAACCCATTTCCCCTACAATTGTTACTGGTCTAGTTTTAAATATTATAGGATGAACGGACGTGTTCTTACTTGGAGTGGGTTGATCAAGAGTGGCCAAAGTCTTTGAAGATGTGCCTAACGAAGCTCTGGAGCATGTATGAGGAAGTGAAGACACGTAGGCTTAGAGAAAGTCTTGTCAACGGTGAAGCATATTTCAAGATGCGGGATAAAAAGTTGAAGGTGGAGAATGAGCTAAGATTTTTTTTAAAAGACTTTGCTAAGATGGTGTTGGCGAAGGAGGAGGCACTTTCCCAGTTGGCCCGTGCAAAACGGGTTCTTACTGAACTGAAAGCAGAGGTGGATAAGACGAGGCTGGATGATCTCGATTAGGGAAATGAATATATTGTTCTTATGAAGTTGAACTAGCTATATGTTGTACTATATTGTTTTCATGTAGCTACCGTACTGTGATGTTATAATATATTTATGTGCCTGATATGAAATTGGCAAACAGCTATTTGATATGAAATGTGAATTTGTGTAATACTGGAATTATTAATTGTAACCTAATAAACCTGCTAAATGTGTCATGGACCTTTGCAAACGGTTCTAGCAGTAAAAGCGCTTGCGATGGATAGCCCAAAGCCACACAGTTTTCTTCATCAAATCGTGTGTGATATAGTTGATAAAAGCAAACAGTTAACCAAGGAAGACCATGTGTGATAGTTACACCTTTCACACATGAGCCTGCACACAAAACTATGTGTGATGTACGTCCGAACGGAAACGTTTTCCCTGGATTGACTATGTGGGATGTACATAAGAACGGAAACGTATTCCTTGGATTGATTGTGTGTGATATACATATGAACAGAAATGTTTTTCTGGGATTCACCGTGTGGGATGTACATACCTACAGAAATGATTTTCTCGGATTACCGTGTAGGATGTACATACCTACGGAAATGATTTTCTCGGATTACCGTGTGGGATGTACATACCTACGGAAATGATTGGGTTTCGATGCCTCGCCCTATCGCACACGACCCCAGCTTGGGTCCCAGGAGGGCCTATCCCCGATGATTTCTGGGTCGTGTGGGAAGGACACCCTATCGCACACACTCACTTGGCGACGGTTCCAAATGCCGTCGCGGAAAGGGGTTAAAAACCGTTTGTTTAGGACCGACGTGCACCAGTGGGGTGTGCAGGATGTGTACCAGATCCCGTAGCGCCGCCATGCTTCGCTAAAAATGGTTTTGCTTGTTTCAGATGATATCTCCAGAAGAAAAGAGTTAAAGTCAGAGTTGCATAGGCATGTAAGCTAAGAGAGCAGTGAAAGGATATCCAAACATCGTCGGAACAGTGCACAAGGGAGTGATGTGTGGATACCTAGTTCGAGCCGACGTTTGGGCATGCTCGCCTAGCTAGAGTGCGGGTCACTTCAGAGCCGTTGAGGGCGATGCGCTGGCGTTTGCTGGCCGCGCACGGATGCAGATCTTGAGTGGCAGTAGAGCGCTATGATGCAGTGGACGAGTCTGTTGGTGAAGCCCCAATGGCCTCGGGGGGCGGAGGTGCGACGATGTGCTCGGTGAAGTAGCCTTGGTGAGGTGGGAGACGACGTCGGTGAAGCGCACCTGATGCGGTGGAATTCTGTGTCTGTGAGGCACGTCGGTTGCGGCGGCCGACGTTGTCGGTGGACCACCCGGTGCAGTGGACGAGGGCGTAGATGAGGTAGCTCTGGTTTGGTCGTGAAGCGCGACTGTCGTCTTCGTAGTCGTCGTCCGGTGGGGAAAGAGCGAGACGGGGGGCGATTCGAACTTCGCTTGGGTTGGCGGCGAACTAGGGATTTCAGCAATCTAGGCCCGGAAGGGGACGGTGGAGAAGGGAGATTTTGCTTGGGGCCGCCAGATATTTCAATCCGAAACATGGAAGCGCGAATTTATTTTGGGGAGGGAGGGACGGGGGTAGGTGGCTGTGGGCTAAGCGTCCGTACGATACACGCGACCACCACGACATGACCCTAGTCTGCCTGGTGCGCCTACATTTGAGAATGCAAACGAATCTTCTTTCATTTGCAAACGAATCTGTATGTATTACCATGCCCGTGTTTTCCTTGCACATAATTAGCATTTGAAACGAGATACTATAAATTAATTAATGAGGAGTTATTTGAAAAAAAATCGAAACGGTATCCACGCTAACGTGGATTAGAGTGTGTGTCACATAATTAGTTATTTGAATTAGAGTGTGTGTAACATAGCGATCTCCAATTCTAACGTGGATTTTGCATTTCACGGTATCCACACTACTTTTTGAATACAAATTCATATGTATACGTTGAACACCATGGTAGTGAGAAAACTTTGGATGGATTCAAACATATGACCTAATATCTACTCTTACTAGTAAGGTACACGTGCATTTCACGCATGAGATTTGGTAACCAAATTATGAATAAATACCACAACATAGCATGTAAGCTTTGAGTCATATATGCATGATGTAGATGTTCGTTTAATTCGTATAGTTCATCTCTTCCAAAATCAATTAGTTATATAAAAAAATCTATTTTAAGATTCATGGAATTGTGCATTGTAAAGCATAAAGTAAAAACAAAAAGTGACAATTCATTTAGAAAAAAAAGTTTGGGCAATTAAGATATGGAAGATTCTAGAGAACAAAGGAGAAGTGCTTGTGTTTTGAGGTTTGTGCATTATGCTTAAGTTCAACCATGGAGTCTTCTAGGTTGTACATGTGGCAGAATCTGGTGGAATGTAGATGATATCCAACGGCCAGTAGTGCTCAGATTTGCCATCTCTATACCGTCGGATTGGCTTCATCCAACGACCAACTTTCAAAGTTATTCGCACACTATATAGGGGTATAGATAAAAAACCGAGTTGGTGATGATGGTGTGCCTGCCATCCTGCAATATAGACCGTCCGATCTATATCTCACGGATAGAAAGCAAACACCCGCACCCCTCTCCACATTTGCAGATATGGACTTCCCTCGTTCATCTTCATCTCCCACGAGATAAACAGCTCGTATAAATGCATCTTGATGTTCCATGCAACGCATTGTCCTCTTGCTAGTAAATAGCACAACAATCGAGTCAATGTCAACTTTTGCAAACCTAGTATGGCACGAATTCGAAATAATTACCCATCTGCATGGTCCTCAGTGCAAATCTTACAATGTACACCGAATTGAAACAACGATATTAAGTCTCATACTATCTACATTCAAATGCTGTTTTTAGCCCCACCCCCCCTCGGCACACACGCTACATACTTCCTGTATCGGTCAATCTTCCTCTCCTAACCATATTCGGAAGCTATTGGTTTCCGACACACGTTAATTCTTTCTCTCCATGTTTCCATCTCTAACTCTCTCAACTACACAACCCCTTTTTACACTCTCTTACCAAATGTATTTACCTCACACACCCGCCATTGCACCCCATGCCGACCTCTCTCAATCTCCCTCCCACCCTCTCTCGCTAGATACATGCATTGCCTATATAGCCCCCCAACCTCTCGTGCGCATGCACGCACGTTGTCTATCTAGGTCACTCCCTCGAGACTGTCTCACTCTTTCTTACGCACGGCGGGCCACAGTCGCTCAATCTTGCTCTCTTTATCCGAGTCTCGATTAACCTCGTTTAATTTCACACACAAATGATATATCGCCCTGTTTGGGCCTCGATCGACACACTCTATACTCTCTCACCCAGATTGTCTATCTAGGTCAGTCAATCCAAGCCGCCCCCGCTCTTTCGACCTCATGGCGGGCCACGCTCGCTCAATCTCTCTCTCTCTTTCTCTCTCTCTCTGTATGTCTCGATTGACCTCCCTCTTTCTCGGACACAAACGATATATCTCCATGTTTGAGCCCAATTCGACATATTCATATTGTATACTCTCTCACTCACATTGTCTATCTAGGTCACTCTCTCCAACCCGTCTCACTCCTTCGATTGCACGACG
Source organism: Triticum aestivum (assembly GCF_018294505.1). Lineage (NCBI taxonomy): Eukaryota > Viridiplantae > Streptophyta > Magnoliopsida > Poales > Poaceae > Triticum > Triticum aestivum. The sequence continues at coordinate 408,130,853 of NC_057796.1, forward strand.
ACCCACACTCGCTCAATCTCTCTCCCTTTATGTATGTAATCGATTGACCTTGCTTCCTCCGACGCACAAAATATATCTACATGTCTGTGACTCGATCATCTCTGAAGCTCTATCTTACAGCCCTCACTCTTCCCAAAAGCTCAATCGGACAATATCTCTCCAGAGAATATATATCTTTTCAATGAATGTCGGACCACACTCACTTTGTCTCACTATCTATATGTCTCTCGATTGACCTCGCTCTCTCACGCCGTATCTTCCACACATTGAAGCTACCTCTCCATCCCTCGCAAAGACGGAGCTATTTACATTGCGAGGGGGACTCCAACCTTGGATTAATTTGTGTGGGCATTTATTCTGGTGGGTTTAGATTATATTTTCGTAGCATTCGGCCCACAACTACTCAAAACACTGTTGCAACCCCCGCACCTCCCCCAATTGATTTCCCTCTGGCTCGGTCATCGCTCTCTCGCATGTCCTTTCTCGCCTTCAACGTCTCACCATGGTATTATTGCAAAAAACTCTATTGTTCTCATTAATTATTACAAATAAGCAACAAAACTACACACAGATAGTCCACCTGGAATGGAACAAATTTCGACCCACAAATTAAAGTGCTACAAACTACACACCGAGGGGCCCACCTATCATGAAACAAATTTGGACCCATATACAAATTAAAAAATAAAGGACGAGGATCGAACATGCGACCAGGGCCTTCAAGCCTCACGTCAATAGGCAACATACGTAGAACAGCAATGTTTGTTGTACCCCCCCTTTCTTCATATAATGTTTTTATATTACCACAGCCTATTTAATGGATAACATGTAATATTATTTTTAGTACATTAGTGGGACCGGCTCGTTAGCACGTACTATTCGCCTTCACTTACTGGTGGGTTCCACGTGTGCTCTCTCTCTCCTCCCCTTCTGCGTTTAGACGCACGGGCAAACACGAAGAACTCGCGGGCGATGTTGCCGTTGACTATATCTGGACGCATTCACAAGTTACGGCACCAGTTTCACGTACTAGTAGTACTAGTCAATGTGTACGTGCAATGCACGTTAATTTGGAAGTATATTAAGTACATGCGGATATTAACTAGGATATTATTTGCGTGTTATTATGTAATTAGCAATGTTTTTGGCATGAAATTAACTGCACGCTAAATGTGTTGAGCGTTCGCATTGAAGCAGTCTAGGTCGTTGGATGAGAAGGAACATGTGGCTTGATGACGTTTTATATTTAATTTGATATGGATCTAGCAGAACATTCAATAGATTTCATTCAGTCTGACTCCGACTTTACATTCATACGACGATCGATCTAAAATAAACGGAAATGATAAACGTTTGGATTTTAAGCATGGCAATCCGAATGTTTTTCATGGAAAATTTAGATTACGCGGCGGCGGCGGGGGAGTCTTGCGGTGGGAAGCGGCTCCTCTGCCGTGCTCTGTGTGTCGTCGGGCCACTGACCGATGGCGACGGCGACGTCTTGCGCCGTTGTTGGCGTACTCCAGGACGTTGGCCCTAGCTTCAAGGAAGCCCACAATGTTCTAGACTTCGGTCTCCAGGAGCGAGTCAACTGGCGGGAGGAGGTGACTGGCGTTTGTACAAGGAAGTGGTCGACGGCGGCCATCCATGCCGCAGAGGGGGGCACTCGCACCCGCACGGGCACAGGCGCTGGCAACGGCGCGGCGGAGACATTCGTGTGCACGGGCACCGGCACGGGCGCGCACGTCAATGCACACACAGGCGCATGCGGTGGCAGGTGCACGGGCACCGGCACGGGCATGCACGTCAGTGCACGCGCAGGCGCATGCGCTAGCAGGTGCAGGGGCACGTGAAAGTCAGCGGGGACCTTGTGGAACCCCGTGGCATCAAGCTCGGCGACAATGTGCGGCTCCTAGCCCATCAATGCCATGGGGATGGGTGCTGGCGCAGACGGGGTGACGGGAGCCGGAACGGGAGCGGGGACAGGCGTGGCCTCTTCCCGCAAGACTGGTTGAAGCTCGTCCCACAACGCCTTGTATTCTTGAGACTCCGGCTGGGTGTCTTCCGCAGGAAACTGGAAGACTAAGGGCAGACCATCGTCATGCGGCATGCGTACGGTTAGGTCAGGCTGGTTGGAGGTGGACGACAGGAGAATCAGAGGGGAAGAGAGAAGATTGTAGCGATACCGGGTAGTGCGGGGTTGATTTTAAACTGCAGCACCGGCGACATTAAAAGTGGGAGCAGTTGGGACGAAGGTGGGCGGCGGAGCCTGGTCAAAGGGCTTGCCTCCCAGTGAGCCTACGCAACGGTCTGCTCGCACGCCTCTCTGTCAGTCGGCGCAGCGGTCTGCTCGCATGCCTCCCGTCGACTCACACGCTTGCTCGGACGGCACCTGCTGGTGAGAAGCGAGACTCGTGGTGGCACGTAAACGCCCATGGTTTCAATAGTGAAAGTGTTCGCCTTAACGTGACAGGTCTTTGTTCCAAAATACCTTGGCTCTTGATTTGTGCAACTTCTCATAAGCAGCTTGTCTCAAATTGAAGAAAAAAATTACGTAGGAATATTTGTGCCATATCACGTGACCATGCTCAGTTTCATGAATTTCAGGTCACTTTTGGATTTTCTGAAATTTAAAATCCAGGATTCGAAACAATATCATAACCTGCATCATGCAATAAATTTTCAAGCGATACATCTTTCCTGTTGTATTTCTTAAGAAAGGATTTGGTCAAACATTTTGCCATGTTAGACTTCAGACAAGTTATATATGTAGACTAAAAGGATAATTCCTCCGTACCAGTGCACTGCCTGATATATTAACTCAAGTTATTTTTAGGGGTACATATTAACTCAAGTACTAGTAGGCACGAACAAACGGGCTCAATTATGTGCTCATCCTGGTGTAGTAGTAGTACAAGGCAATGCATTTGATGGGTGACCTTGGTAGCGGCGACCGAGGGAATTGAACCGTGCTCGGCACGGTAGGTAACGTTGTCTAGTTACTAAAGCATCCCTCCATTGTTCATCGGTAGTCATTATGGACCGGGGACATGAGGGGAATTTCCTAGGGCTGGAATTCTGGCCGCTAGATATTTCGACTTGAAACGCGGAGGTTCTACTGGTTGGTGTTGGCTAATGTGCATACCACGCATGCCACTAGAAGGACAGGAGCCCTTTTTTTTAGGATCAACACAAGCCAAGGTCTGGCTGGTACGCCGTTGGGTCCTACCATTCGAGAATATGAAAGGATCCCTACAAAAAATGAATACGAAAGGATCCCTAAAAAAAGAATACAAAAGGAATCTTTTAAATTGCCGAACGAATCTATGTGTATTACAATGCCTGTATTTTTCTTGCAAATAGTAATCTCAACGTGGTAATTGATTTATGACAACTTCTTGAATTAGAGTGAGTTTGTGATATAGCGTTCTCAACGTGGATTTCACATTTCATGGTATCCCTAGTAAGTTTTTCATTGCAAATTCAAATTTAAAAGATGAACGGTATGGTGGTGAGAAAACTTTGTATATATCAAGCATATGACCACACACACACACACACATGCACGAACACACACGAACACAACAGCAATCCAAAAAGTATAGTGCATCTATTTTTCCAAACCATGCACGTATGACACGAATTTAAAAATACTCCTTCTGTTCCTAAATATTAGTCTTTTAGATATTTCGACAAGTGACTACATACGGAGAAAAATGAGTGAATCTACACTCTAAAATATGTCTATATACATCCGTATGTGCCAGTCCATTTGAAATCTCTAAAAAGACTAATATTTAGGAACAAAGGGAGTAAAATGAAAGACATGCATGGTCCTCAATTCAATATTTAAAATGAACACGAAACTGAAACATGAATATTAAGTCTAGTACTATAGTACATGCAAATATTGTGTTTAGGCGGAGCTATGTAGATTGTCAGGGGTTAACCCCTCGACCCTAGATAAAATTGTGAAGCTATGTTTAGGATTGTTTAGATTATATTTGTCCCCACCCTCACAAACACCGATTGGTTGTGCACCCCCCTCCTCCCCGGGAGAATATCATGTGCCCCCACACCTTAGATGCTATATGATGATACGAGTTGCTTGGAGCTTGTAGATATAGCAGCTCACATGATGTCTTAATATTTTTACAGGAAACCTTAATGAGTTTGAGAATTGCACACAATTTGTATAAAAACTACTCAGATGCTCTTGGATCCCATATCCAACGACCTCGAAGCTCGTATCACCGTAGCATCTAAGATGAAGGATAACATCATATTCTCCTGTATGTAAGAATATCATGTGCTACCACACCTTAGATGCTTTGGTGATACAAGCTCTTTGGAGCCATTGGATTTGTGACCCAACAACTCCTCTGTGGTTCGAATGTTTTTTTTGCAGAAAATCTCCCAAAGACTTTGGCCACTGCTTACAAGCACAAAGACTGCTCATATGCCATTGGATCTCAGATCAAACGACCTCGAGGCTCGTTTCACCGAGCCATCCAAGCTGTGAGAGCACCTGATGTTTTCTCGCATGGGAGAATATGAGGTGCTCCCGCACCGTAGATTCTAAGGCGATACGAGTTCATGGAGATCTGACGGCTCACGGTAGGAGGTTTGAATGTTTTTGCAATATACGCCTGAGATAGTTTGGGAATTGCGCAGAAAGTACAAGTACTACGCATGTGGCATCTGATCACAAATCATACGACCTAGATGCTCGTATCACCGTAGCGGCTAATTAAGCTACGGGGAGCGCCTAATATGAGCAATGGGGAGCCGTTGGATCCAAGATGCAGCGGCAAACACGAGGCCTGAATGTTTTACTTGCAAAAAAAACTTTGGAGAGTCTGGATATTGCGCATAATTACAAAGACTACTCCCAATCCATTGGATCTCAGTTCCAACGATCTAAAAACCCGTATCACCATATCATCTAAGCTGCGGGGTGGATGTGATATTCTGTGCTGCTGTCATTTTTGTTCGTAAACTTGCAAAATACGTATAACTCGTGCCGTTACTTGTCTAACCGCGCAAAGTGTTTGTTCAAAAAACCATCTTACATGAAATATCGGAACAACGGGGGTCCAACTTGTCATTGATCAAATTTGGACCCAAAACTGACAAATCTGAAAGGCGAGATTCGAACTGGCAACCTGGACTACAAAGTGTAAGTCGATAGACTGAAACAACAACGGTTGTTGGCTTTGTCCCATAACTTGATTTTATACAGTATTACGTTGAGTAGAGTAGAGGGAGTGCCTCGTCAACACGTGCATGACCGTTGACTCACTTACTGGTGGGTCCCAGGTCTGCGATCTCTCTCTCCTCTCCATCGTCTAACCTTAGACGCACAGGCACACACAAAAAGCGGCGCTAGATTGCTGTGGTGTTATTATAACTAAAAATAATCTTGGAAAATAGAAGAATCGCCTAGAACAAGAGACGTTGTGGCTGGTCGAGACGGAGCTAACCACACCTATCCTCCGTGCCACGTTAGCATCATGAAGCTGTGTGGCTAGTGGGGTGTTTTCGACCTACAGGCTGGGTCCCGAGGTCAAACCATAGGTACTACTACGTCTGATATAGTATATTTTTACATGTACATTTTTCCTCCGTGCTGAGACGTGGCACACCCTACCGCGCAGTTTCGGGGTCCTCCCGGTGGTGCACACATATATTCTTCCTTGCCGAGACGTGGGACGCCCTACCGCGCGTTTTCTGGGTCCTCCTCGGTCGTTGTGCCGAAGCAAGTAAATGAGTCGTCAAATCACGAAAGACCACCTTTCCCGCCGAGTACATCAGTGAAGCACGGTGCCTAGCTAGTTGGGCTAGTGCGATCGATTAGCTAGGCCGCCACCACATTTGTTTTTTCACCCTTTTTTATCTCCTTGCCGGCAGGTATATTTAAATATCCGCGGCGTTGCTCTAGTCTTTGTGCGGCAGGCGCGGCAGGATTTTTAATTTTTTGATTCACGGGAGTAGGCGCGGCAGGATTTTTAATTTTTTGATTGACGGGAGCAGGCGCGACGGTAATTAGTCACGACGACTCCGCCTGTAAAACCCACTGCTCCCTAGTGTGAGAAGTCGTTGATTGGTGTTTTCCCATGGTGAAAACCTAAAGATTCCCTGCTCCTCAGCTGGCTCCATCCGCCTTCCCGTAGATTGCATTGCCTTTCAGCCATTTCGCCCCCTTTGCTTCCTCTCCCCGTTGCTTCTACCTGGTGCCATGGCGGCGCAGCAGATCACAGAGTCTGAGGTGAGGCGCCTGACACAGGAGCTCCAGGCCAAGGATGTGGAGCTCAGGGCCAAGGATGTGGAGCTCTGTGAGCTCAAGGAGGAGAGGAATGCCATGCTCCTCCATTATGTGTGGGAGTTCACGGATCTTCAAAAGCAGCAGGCGTCCACCACAAAGATGCTCGAGGCGTCGGCGGCGTTGCTGCAGAAAGCGGGAGATATGATAGGCCGTCAGGGGACGCGGCTGGAGCGCGAGCGGGCCGATCGTGATGAGGTCCAGGATTGCCTCAGCAACTTGGTGGACCAAGTTGCCACACACGTGTTGTGGCTGCGCGATGCCTACCGTCGTGCCAGCGCCACCATGCCGGCCGTCGGGCTAAACCCGTTCGACCACCCCGTCGACTTCAATGAGCTGCGGCTTCCTGACCGAGTTTCCTTCTTCACCTATATCTCTGAGGAGCTGAGCCGTCTCCGCGCGATGGTGGGGGCGGAGCTGGACAAGGAGGGGTTGTGGGCTGCCGTCGCCGTTGCCGGGCGAATCCTCTCAGGGCTCCGTCACCGAAATCCATTCGTGTCATTGGACACCGTCTTTGACGAGCTGGCTCCCATCGACTTGGAGCGGGCTCTGTGGGTCGTTGCACCTTGCATCACCAATGTCGTGCGCCTCGAGAAGCAGAGGGGCTTCGATGGTGTTTAGGCGTCCTCTGCATGGGCATGTCCCTGTCTTGGCGCAACATGACCGTTGGATCAAACTCAGACAATGCAGATCAGTCACTGTAGCACAAATCGTGTGGGTGTGTTTGGTTGCATTCTCATCTCAATATAGTTGTTTCCTCTTCGTGTATTTATGTTAACCTACTAGTGTGGACTCATGCACCCTTCATGCACTCTGCCAAACACCCAAAAGTGGGTCGAGAAGGGAACTTTTGCTCCCATCCCGTGCACCCTTCATACAGCCTGCCTAACACTAAGTTGTGCTTCATATGGTTCATGTTTCGTGGAGTACTGTAGCACCGTACTCTCCATGCATTGTAGACCTAGTTCTGTTAACATTGATCTCACCGTTCATTCTCGACCGGACAATCGTAAAAGCGTCATTATGTTCCATTACTGTTGATATATTTGACATGCGCACAACATCATTTGTTATCATCATATCTTACTACACTAGCAACAAGATTATGTAGTACTGACGTATGAACCACTGCACATGCCTAGTGGTAGGAGCACTATATATGTTAAAGTGGCTACCATGTTTTGCACTCCTCCATTGTAAGAGTAGAAACGCTAGCTGTAGTCTCGGCGGGGTGCTCGAGCATAGCACAAAGAAGCGCAAGCACCCCGCCGAGACTACCGCAGACAAGCTCAAAGCCATCGCCCTGTCCAAGCCCCCCTCTCCGGGATCCCTCATTAAGCAAGTCCAGGTAATATCTCTTCTTGACGATCTTTTTCTCGATCTTGATCGTGTTTTTTCATCTAACACGCAGTACTAGTAGTACAACTTTCTGGGTGATCTTGCATGTGATTTTTGTGTGCCAAATGACGGTTCTAAATTCCTCTTTTGACCAAAACATGCGAGAGGTTGACACTGATTTCTTATAGATTACTTTCAACTACTTTATGAACATCAATGCTACCTTTGAAGAGGGTATATTTGCATCAGTAACTTGTGTTATGAATATTGCAAGTAATCCCTCTACTCTCATGCCTTTGAAGACATGTTCTAGGCCAGTTCTTTTAGGCGATTCTCCCAGAATCGCCCCCCTCCCCAGCTTCTCCCAGAATCTTCACTTCATATTTTTTTACAATCCTAGCTAATTATACCTTAACTAGATAGGATTGTAAAAAAAATATAGTGGCGATTCTGGGAGAAGCTAGGGAGGGGGGTGATTCTCGGAGAATCGCCCAAAAGAACTGGCCCCTAGTGTCTTTGTTCACTCATTTCTGTGTGTATATGTAGTCATATATGGAGTAAAATATCAAATATCATCTTATATTTCTGAACGGAGGTAGTAATAAGATATTTGGTTTCTGTTTGAATTAGAAATAGGTCCGCGGTGGAGTTGAAGTTCTCAAAGTCATGCCTTGTGAACTGGAAGACCTGAGGATGAGTTCTATTGCTAATCTATCCAGCTATTGTTTCCTTGTCGCCACGTGTCCTGAACTAGTGTTTTCCTGTAGCATTGTTGTCAGGCGTGTTCTCGAGGCTGTACTTGACCACAACAATTTCCTGGTTTTGCCTTCGATTATGAAGGGTGTGGTTCTTGTAAAGCTTCCCGACAAATCTGATGCGGCTTGTCCTCATCGTCATGATTATGAGTGGAAAGACCACTCTGTTAGGTTCTCCAAGGTTGAGGAGATGGTGATGGTGCTAGTAGACATCTCTCACGAAGTCCATCGCCTAGTCAGTTATGCGGGGTTCATCCCGTAGGTCGGTGGCAAGAAATAGTCTGCAGAGTTTAATTACTGCAACTTTGCTTGTCTGTAGTAAGTACTATTGTTCAGTACTTGATTTGTGTTTGTGAACCCTGTATTGTTTAGTAGTGCCGCTTTTGGTGTGTGGTGAGTCCTGAGAACAGTCTATGTTAGTGTCTGTCCACTCAATTTAGTCTGTATATTTTGAAGTATCCAGATCATCTTTTTTGTGAGGATGTATATTTTGAAGTATCCAGATCATATTTTTTGTGAGGACGGTTTATCAATTATGGTTACACTCCAATATCTGTATGCATTGCAGGGTTTATCGCACCCACCAGGATTTCCAGTCCCGTGGATCTTTGGTCCATATGATTTGTCACGACCTTTGGACTGTCCTGCTTGTGGGAGTAGGTGGGGGCCCTGAAGGAAATATGCCCTAGAGGCAATAATAAAGTTGTTATTTATATTTCCTTATATGATAAATGTTTATTATTCATGCTAGAATTGTATTAACCGGAAACTTAGTACATGTGTGAATACATAGACAAACAAAGTGTCACTAGTATGCCTCTACTTGTCTAGCTCGTTGAATCAAAGATGGTTATGTTTCCTAGCCATAGACATGAGTTGTCATTTGATTAACGAGATCACATCATTAGAGAATGATGTGATTGACTTGACCCATTCCGTTAGCTTAGCATTTGATCATTTAGTATATTGCTATTCCTTTCTTCATGACTTATGCATGTTCCTATGACTATGAGAGTATGCAACTCCCGAATACCGGAGGAACACTTTGTGTGCTACCAAACATCACAACGTAACTGGGTGATTATAAAGGTGCTCTACAGGTGTCTCCGATGGTACTTTTTGAGTTGGGCATAGATCAAGATTAGGATTTGTCACTCCGATTGTCGGAGAGGTATCTCTGGGCCCTCTCGGTAATGCACATCACTATAAGCCTTGCAAGCAATGCAACTAATGAGTTAGTTGCGGGATGATGTATTACGGAACGAGTAAAGAGACTTGCCAGTAACGAGATTGAACTAGGTATTGAGATACAAATGATCGAATCTCGGGCAAGTAACATACCGATGACAAAGGGAACAACGTATGTTGTTATGCGGTTTGATCGATAAAGCTCTTCGTAGAATATCTAGGAGCCAATATGAGCATCCAGGTTCCTCTATTGGTTATTGACCTGAAACGTGTCTCGGTCATGTCTACATAGTTCTCGAACCTGTAGGGTCCGCACGCTTAACGTTTGGTGACGATTGGTAATATGAGTTTATGTGTTTTGATGAACCGAAGGTAGTTCGGAGTCCCGGATATGATCACGGACACGACGAGGAGTCTCGAAATGGTCAAGGCATAAAGATCGATATATTGGAAGCCTATATTTGGACATCGGAATAGTTCCGGGTGAAATTGGGATTTTACCGGAGTACCGGGAGGTTACCGGAACCCCCCGGTAAGTGTATGGGCCTTATTGGGCCATAGTGGAGAGAGAGAGAGGAGACCAGGGCAGGCCACGCGCCCCCTCTCCCTCTAGTCCGAATTGGACTAGGAGGGGGGCGGCGCCCCCCTTTCCTTCCTCCTTCTCTCCCCCTTCCTTCTCTCCTAGTCCAACTAGGGAAGGGGGGGAATCCTACTCCCGGTGGGAGGAGGACTCCTCCAAGGCGCGCCATAGGAGGGCCGGCCCTCCCCCCTCCTCCACTCCTTTATATACATGGCCAGGGGGCACCCCAAAGACACACAAGTTGATCAGTTGATCTTTTAGCTGTGTGCGGTGCCCCCCTCCACCATAATCCACCTCGGTCATATCGTAGCGGTCCTTAGGCGAAGCCCTGCGTCGGTAGCATCATCAACACCGTCATCACGCCGTCGTGCTGACGGAACTCTCCCTCGAAGCTCTGCTGGATCGTGAGTTCGTGGGACGTCACCGAGTTGAACATGTGCTGAACTCGGAGGTGCCGTGTGTTCGGTACTTGGATCGGTCGGATCGTGAAGACGTATGACTACATCAACCGCGTTGTCATAACGCTTCCGCTTACGGTCTACGAGGGTACGTGGACGACACTCTCCCCTCTCGTTGCTATGCATCACCATGATCTTGCGTGTGCGTAGGAAATTTATTGAAATTACTACGTTCCCCAACAGTGGCATCCGAGCCAAGTTTATGCGTAGATGTTATATGCACGAGTAGAACACAAGTGAGTTGTGGGAGATACAAGTCATATTGCTTACCAGCATGTCATACTTTGATTCGGTGGTATTGTTGGATGAAGCGGCCCGGACTGACATTACGCGTACGCTTACGCGAGACTGGTTCTGCCGACGTGCTTCGCACACAGGTGGCTGGCGGGTGTCAGTTTCTCCAACTTTAGGTGAATCGAGTGTGGCTACGCCCAGTCCTTGTGAAGGTTAAAACATCACATACTTGACGAAATATCTTTGTGGTTTTGATGTGTAGGTAAGAACGGTTCTTGCTCAGCCCGTAGCAGCCACGTAAAACTTGCAACAAGAAAGTAGAGGACGTCTAACTTGTTTTTGGAGGGCATGTTGTGATGTGATACGGTCAAGACATGATGCTAAATTTTATTGTATGAGATGATCATGTTTTGTAACAGAGTTATCGGCAACTGGCAGGAGCCATATGGTTGTCGCTTTATTGTATGAAATGCAATAGCCATGTAATTGCTTTACTTTATCACTAAGCGATAGCGATAGTCGTAGAAGCAATAGTTGGCGAGACGACAACGATGCAAAGATGGAGATCAAGGTGTCGCGCTGGTGACGATGGTGATCATGACGATGCTTTGGAGATGGAGATCAAAGGCACAAGATGATGATGGCCATCTCATATCACTTATATTGATTGCATGTGATGTTTATCTTTTATGCATCTTATTTTGCCTAGATCGATGGTAGCATTATAACATGATCTCTCACTAAATTTCAAGGTATAAGTGTTCTCCCAGAGTATGCACCGTTGCGAAAGTTCGTTGTGCCGAGACACCACGTGATGATCGGGTGTGATAAGCACTACGTTCATATACAATGGGTGCAACCCAGTTTTGCACACGCAGAATACTCGGGTTAAGCTTGACAAGCCTAGCATATGCAGATATGGCCTCGGAACACTGAGACCGAAAGGTCGAGCATGAATCATATAGTAGATATGATCAACATAGTGATGTTCACCATTGAAAACTACTCCATCTCACGTGATGATCGGACATGGTTTAGTTGATATGGATCATGTGATCACTCAGATGATTAGAGGGATGTCTGTCTAAGTGGGAGTTCTTAAGTAATTTGATTAATTGAACTTTAATTTATCATGAACTTAGTACCTGATAGTATTTTGCATGTCTATGTTGTTGTAGATAGATGGCCCCTGCTGTTGTTCCATTGAATTTTAATGCGTTCCTTGAGAAAGCAAAGTTGAAAGATGATGGTAGCAATTACACGGACTGGGTCTGTAACTTGAGGATTATCCTCATTGCTGCATAGAAGAATTACGTCCTGGAAGCACTGCTAGGTGCCAAACCCGCTGCAGGAGCAACGCCAGATGTTATGAATGTCTGGCAGAGCAAAGCTGATGACTACTCGATAGTTCAGTGTGCCATGCTTTACGGCTTAGAACCGGGACTTCAACGACGTTTTGAACGTCATGGAGCATATGAGATGTTCCAGGAGTTGAAGTTAATATTTCAAGCAAATGCCCGGATTAAGAGATATGAAGTCTCCAATAAGTTCTCTAGCTGCAAGATGGAGGAGAATAGTTCTGTCAGTGAGCATATACTCAAAATGTCTGGGTATAACAATCACCTGATTCAACTAGGAGTTAATCTTCCGGATGATAGTGTCATTGACAGAATTCTTCAATCACTGCCACCAAGCTACAAGAGCTTCGAGATGAACTATAATATGCAAGGGATGGATAAGACAATTCCCGAGCTCTTCGCGATGCTAAAGGCTGCTGAGGTAGAAATCAAGAAGGAGCATCAAGTGTTGATGGTCAACAAGACCACAAGTTTCAAGAAAAAGGGTAAAGGGAAGAAGGGGAACTTCAAGAAGAACAACAATCAAGTTGCTGCTCAAGTGAAGAAGCCCAAGTCTGGACCTAAGCCTGAGACTGGGTGCTTCTACTGCAAAGGGACTGGTCACTAGAAGCGGAACTGCCCCAAGTATTTGGCGGATAAGAAGGATGGCAAGGTGAACAAAGGTATATGTGATATACATGTTATTGATGTGTACATTACTAATGCTTGCAGTAGTGCCTAGGTATTTGATACTGGTTCTGTTGCTAATATTTGCAACTCGAAACAGGGACTACGGATTAAGCGAAGATTGGCTAAGGACGAGGTGACGATGCGCGTGGGAAATGGTTCCAAAGTCGATGTGATCGCGGTCGCCACGCTACCTCTACATCTACCTTCGGGATTAGTTTTAGACCTGAATAATTGTTATTTGGTGCCAGCGTTAAGCATGAACATTATATCTGGATCTTGTTTGATGCGAGACGGTTATTCATTTAAATCAGAGAATAATGGTTGTTCTATTTATATGAATAATATCTTTTATGGTCATGCACCCTTGAAGAGTGGTCTATTCTTTTTGAATCTCGATAGTAGTGATACACATATTCATAATATTGAAGCCAAAAGATGCAGAGTTGATAATGATAGTGCAACTTATTTGTGGCACTACCGTTTAGGTCATATTGGTGTAAAGCGCATGAAGAAACTCCATTCTGATGGAATTTTGGAATCACTTGATTATGAATCACTTGGTACTTGCGAACCATGCCTCATGGGCAAGATGACTAAAACACCGTTCTCCGGAACAATGGAGAGAGCAACAGATTTATTGGAAATCATTCATACTGATGTATGTGGTCCAATGAATGTTGAGGCTCGCGGCGGGTATCGTTATTTTCTCACCTTCACAGATGATTTAACGAGATATGGGTATATCTACTTAATGAAACATAAGTCTGAAACATTTGAAAAGTTCAAAGAATTTCAGAGTGAAGTGGAAAATCATCGTAACAAGAAAATAAAGTTTCTACGATCTGATCGTGGAGGAGAATATTTGAGTTACGAGTTTGGCCTTCATTTGAAGCAATGCGGAATAGTTTCGCAACTCACGCCACCCGGAACACCACAGCGTAATGGTGTGTCCGAACGTCGTAATCATACTTTACTAGATATGGTGCGATCTATGATGTCTCTTACTGATTTACCGCTATCGTTTTGGGGTTATGCTTTAGAGACGGTTGCATTCATGTTAAATAGGGCACCATCTAAATCCGTTGAGACCATGCCTTATGAACTGTGGTTTGGCAAGAAACCAAAGTTGTCGTTTCTTAAAGTTTGGGGCTGCGATGCTTATGTGAAAAAGCTTCAACCTGATAAGATCGAACCCAAATCGGAGAAATGTGTCTTCATAGGATACCAAAGGAGACTGTTGGGTACACCTTCTATCACATATCCGAAGGCAAGATATTTGTTGCTAAGAATGGATCCTTTCTACAGAAGGAGTTTCTCTCAAAAGAAGTGTGTGGGAGGAAAGTAGAACTTGATGAGGTAACTGTACCTACTCCCTTGTTGGAAAGTAGTTCATCACAGAAATTTGTTCCTCTGACTACTACACCAATTAGTGAGGAAGCTAATGATGATGATCATGTAACTTCAGATCAAGTTACTACCGAACCTCGTAGGTCAACCAGAGTAAGATCCACACACAAGAGTGATACAGTAATTCTGTTCTGGAGGTCATGTTACTTGACCATGACGAACCTATGAACTATGAGGAAGCGATGATGAGCCCAGATTCCGCAAAATGGCTTGAGGCCATGAAATCTGAGATGGGATCCATGTATGAGAACAAAGTGTGGACTTTGGTTGACTTGCCCGATGATCGGCAAGCCATCGAGAATAAATGGATCTTCAAGAAGAAGACTGATGCTGACGGTAATGTTACTGTCTACAAAGCTCGACTTGTTGTGAAAGGTTTTTGACAAGTTCAAGGAGTTGACTACGATGAGACTTTCTCACCCGTAGCGATGCTTAAGTCCGTCCGAATCATGTTAGCAATTGCCGCATTTTATGATTATGAAATTTGGCAAATGGATGTAAAGACTGCATTCCTGAATGGATTTCTGGAAGAAGAGTTGTATATGATGCAACCTGAAGGTTTTATCGATCCAAAGGATGCTAACAAAGTGTGTAAGCTCCAACGATCCATCTATGGACTGGTGCAAGCATCTCGGAGTTGGAATAAACGTTGATAGTATCGGGGATATACCCTGCGGTATGACCCGACCGGAGTTATAAACCGGCTGGGACTTGGTAAACCGGCGGACAGTTAAGACGGACAGTTAAGACAGACAGTTAAGACAGATGGCTAAGACAGATGGTAAACCGGCTGGTGGTAAACCGGCAGGAGTCAAGTCAGATGATAACCCGGCAGGTGTTAAGTCAGATGATAATCAGGCAGGTGTTAAGTCAGTTCATAAACTGGCAGACCATCATAAACCGGCAGACCATCATAAACCGGCACCAGTCATAATCCGGTAGAAGGTGATAACTGGGTTGCCAGGGGTTATGAAGCCCGAGACGTTATGAAGCCCAAGACGTTAATAAGCCCATGAAGAGAAGTCAGAATAGTTAAGTCTTAAGTCCGAGTTGGACTCTACATGTAACCCGTCCCTTCAACTTATATAAGGAGGGGCAGGGCTCCCCAAAGAGGGACAAGCAAGAAGAAACAATCTCTAGGGCTAGACACAACTAGGAGAGCCGGTTTACGGCGACTCCCTCGTGATCATAATGAGACCTAGCCTCAAACAACATGTAGGGTTGTTACCGGATGATGTTTCCCGGGGCCCGAAGCTATCTAAATCCTTGTCTTGTGTTGCGTCTCTCGATTCCGCTCAACCCCTCTCAAGCTACCACATAGATGCGTTGGCCTCGCGACTAAGTCCTGACACTAAGGACATCTGCCGTGACAATTCCACGACAGTTGGCGCCCACCGTGGGGCCTGCGCACGGTGGTGATGAGTTCTTGAAGGGATCTCTCCTAGGGTTTTGAGAAGATTGCGACCCGTCGGATCAGTAAGAGCCGGTATGGAAGAATTCACGTCAACTACGAAGTTCATCAGTCAAGATTAAAGTAATTTTCAGCGGCGGCGTATATAAGATTGAGCATGAAAATTTAGGGTAGCGTCTGTGTTGCACCGCGCCCCCAAATCGCCGAGACAGACAACAAATCGGTCTCGCCAAGATAAACCGCCGCCTCATGCGGTCTGTTAAAAGCTGGCAGGTTTCGTCTATGGAAGTGGATGCGTCAAATCGATCCTCGTCCAAGCCTCTTTAAACCGGTACAATCGGCGAGTCACCATCGTGGTTCCATGGACAATTATCCAAATCCAAGGTGTTCAGAGACAGTCAACAGGGATCACTTGCGTCATCTGCCAGTACAAACAGCAATCAGGACAACTGCTATGGCCACGTGAGAACTCCAGATCGATTATATTATGACAAAAGCCACTACCGAATCATCCCCCCAACCTGGAACACACGGATCGAGGATGGACAAACCAACAACCACCAGGACGAGCACAAGGATTCAGATTGTTGCGATTGTTCAAGTCGTCATCTCTGTTGAATCCTCCCGTAGCTGCGGCAGCCACAGCCGCCTGCATCTGCTGATGTGCCGCTGCCGTGACGCCGCGCCAACCACCGCAGAGTCGCCATGGCACCCGTCTCTGCTACTGCGAGCCGCCGCTTGCGAGTTAATCTGCCGCTCCGGGCAGCCACCGTCTTGCGTTAAGTTGCCGGACCGGCCCTCCGTTTCTCTGCTGGCCGCGGACGACGCGCCCAAACCGCCTTCACCTCGCCTTGAGTGTCTCCTGCCTCCGCGGCTGAGACGAGCAGCAGTGCCTCCAAACTCGCCGGTCGCACCTCCGCCTCGACTATGGCCAAGTCGTCACCTCCAGCTCCGAGCCGGTTCACCTCTACCGAGCCACCTCGACGACCGCACTTGGAGCCGCTCCCGCTTGTACCGAGGCCGTGACCCGCCGGCGTCCTTGTTGAACCGCCGCCGGCCCACCCATTCGTTCCGGGTTAAAATTCCACCTCGGGTGGCCGTAGGCCGGCCTGGCCATCTCAACTGCTGCCTCGGATCGTCCACGTCGGACCGGGCTCGACTTCATCTTAGGGCCACATTAATTACAACCCGGAGAAGGGGCAAAATCGCCTGTCCGATTCACCCTGCCTCCTCTGCTGAGATTCAACTTTGTGAAAGGCTAGCCTTGAGTCGTCGCACCATAAACCGCCGTGTTTCAAAGCACTGTTGGCCTCCTTGAGTCGCCGGAACATGTTAACTACAGCCAGTGCGCCTCTGAGTCGCCTCTTCCGACAACTCTTCGCCAAGTTGCCGGTTTACCCCCAGTTGTCGGTTTATCCCCAAATCTTCCGCTGGGCCGCGAGTCGCCTCCACCCTCCGCGGGTTGTCCCGGCCTCACCGGCGCCTCCGCGAGCCGCGGTCCCGCCTCACCAGCGTCACCGGCATGCTTCCGCTGCTGTAACCCGCCGCGAGTAAGCCGCCTTCGTCTTCATCACGGCCAATTTCCAAATCACCGCCGGCTCAGCAGCACTTCGTCATTGAGCCACCGTGGCCCGTGCGTGGAGCCGCCCGTACTGACCCGCCACTAGAGTCGCCACGTCCTACCTCGCCAGGGGCCTCCTCGAACTGCTTCGTTCCATTACAGGCGAACTACCCCGCCTTGGAGCTGCATAATTGACCCGCCGGCGCAGCCTTGAGCCGCCCCTGCCGGCCGCATTTGTTTTAAACCGCCATCGATGCCATGGCTTTGACTAGCGCCGTCCCGCGCGGTTCCACCCCGCCGGGTCACAACATTAACGCCATGGCAGCCACCCTGTTGTCCCTGCGGGCGCGCCCCTGCCTTGAAGCCTCTTCATGTTAAGACACCGAGCCGCCGCTGACGAACAGGGATCCTCGGTCATCTCCGTGCTGAGCTGCACCTGGATTTGCCTCTAAAACCGCCATCGCCACTGCCCCGTCCAAACGACCGCATCCGCTGGTCTCTGCCGACGGTTTGAACCGGCCCTGTTAATATGAATTGCCGCGGCCGGATCACCTGCTATTTCTGAATCAGTGCTCGAGCATTGCCTATACCAAGAGCCGTCCAGAACAGTAGTTGTCGTTGCCATGGCCGACTTCACCGACCACGTTGCCGGTTCTCTTCGCCGTCTTCTCCTCTGTCGCCGCCGTGTCAAAATTGTTGTTCGCCTCCGCCGGCTCGCATGGTTACTACGGTCTGTTTCTGCTGTCAGCCACTTCACCAAAAGTCGCAAAATCCAGCCGAGGCCCGGTCAGCGTTACCCTTGTGAGTAGCTGGCAGTCCGCGCTGCGGCGCCGGTGTTGGCCTTCATCGTCATCATTTGTTGTATTAACAGACCTGCATTGCTAGGTCGCCGCTCGGTCCTGCATCCCACTGTCCGAGCCGCAGGTTTTTTACTTTGTTCTCATAAGGATCTACGGAAGGGACAAGCAGTAAGCGACCCATCAAAGATTCTCGCGAAGCAAGGAAAATTTGGTTGCTGTTGTTCCGACAAGGGCATCGAGGGATCTGACTGAAATCCATCGACCTGATATAGCAGCAGTACCATTGTTACATCTCTGGAGCTACAGCCCTACCACCCACGTGAAGGACCAAGCACCAGTGTCTACGCGAGAATTAAAGCTAATACTCACTCCTACATGGGAAGGACAAAGACGTGAGTTTGCCAAACGTGCTAGTTCACGTCCAAAAAAATATTACAACAGAGGGTAACGTGGATGTTATGCTACATCACATCAGCGGAGCTCAATGTCCATATACTATTCAGTGTTATATGGCACCAGCATGTGCGTTCATCCGACAAAAACAAAATCAGGTGTTATTCCTCTTATATATTTTATTAGTACATTTTAATTCCTCTGAGCACCATTACACTGCCCTATTGGTGTTTTTATATACAGGTAAAATTATTGTGATACTGCGGGTATAGAGCACGCGCTGGCAACGTTCTACAACGGCGTTTTCCTCCGCCTCATATTACCCGATGAACGGACGGCCGATTCACGCTTCCGCGCCGGCTTGCAACGAGGAGAACAACTTACTCGTCTGCATCGGCTTACAACGCCATAGCTGACTCATCTGCCTGCTTTCACGGCCGACTCGGCCATGATTGCTTTCAGCCTCAACATGGTGATCATCAACCCCGCGGTGGATATTAACTAGCCTAACATATCAGGTGAAATCCATCCAGTATGTTTTTATATTATATATTGCTTTCTTTAAAAGAGCAATTACTCCGGTTTGCAAAGTTATCTAATGCAGGACCCTAAACCGCCATATTGGTGCAAAATTAAAGGCCGTCAGAAAATTTCCGGCTTAAAAAGAAGGATTCCGGTTTAAAATCCGGCTCAAGGGAAAGTTGTCTCCCACAAAGCTTTGAAGCTCTCAATATCCGGTTTAAGAATTTCCGGTTCAAAAAGAATAATCTCTCGCAAGTTCGAGTTCTGAGGAAAAATTAAAGGGACCAAAGAGAGTCTATTGCAAAAGCACAGCTCAAACATAGGTACCCTTTGGGCATAGCCCACAAAATCACTTGGGGGCTTGGTCGTATTCGAACCATACCTACACCTCTTGATCGGCGCAATGTCACAAAATTACTTGGGGGCTTGGTTGTATTCGAACCATAGCTACACCTCTTGATCGGCGCAATGCCACAATGTCACTTGGGGGCTTCCTGTTCAAACATAGGTGTATTCACCAAAGAGACACTACAAAAAAATACACTTCCGTGATGATACGTGTTTGTCACAGTAGGTCGCGTTTTCTGTCATGCATGTACATCCATGACAAATTTATGACAGAATCAAGATAGTCATACCTGTGCTGTCGTAGAAGTGTTCCCTGACATTGCCAAAATTATCATCACGGAAGTGTCCACTTCCATGACGATAAATCGCGCGTCACGGAAGTCCTTTCGTCAAGGGTGACCGACACGTGGCATCCACCGTAACGGAACGCCGTTAAGCTATCGGGTCGGGTTTTGGATCCGATAACCCATTAACAGCCCCGACCAATGGGGATTTTCCACGTGTAAAATCATCATTGGCTGGAGGAAACACGTGTCGGCTCATCGTTGGGACAGATGTCATCCACTCATTGGACGGAAGGCGCCTATGATACGTCGACACGTGGCACGGCCCAACAGAGGCCCATTCCTGTGAAAAGGCCGGCTCGTTTGACTTGGTCAAAAGGTGGCGGGCCGGCCGATGGAAAGCCTGTTAACGGCCAGTTCGCATATAGCCCATTTACAGCCCGCTAACCCAAGGCCCGTTACGCCCTATCCGAATTAGGCCCAGTAGCGTCATATGGGCCATCCAATATGATCCCAGCCCATTTTCACTTCTGGCGCATGTATGGCCTATGACGTCTTTCGGCCCATATGAGGCCCTATGTAACTCTTGGCCTATTAACGGCCCGTGGTGAAACTGGCCCGTAATGAACAGTGTATCACTTTACACCCATTAACGGCCCGTGGAGAAACTGACCCGTAATGAACAGTGTATCACTTTATACCCATTAACGGCCCGTTATTCCGTTGGGCCGTTTTCAGCCCATGTTATCTTTCGGCCTTCTCAGAGCCCATTTATTCTTGGGCTCATTTCCAGCATTCGTTTACTTATGGCCCGTTACTGTCATTTTCTGCTTGTGGGCCAAATTCAGCCCGTGGTTACAGTCGGCCCATTTGTGGTCCGTTAATACGTTGGGCCGTTTTCATAGCGTCATCAAATACGGCCTATTAACGATGGCCCGTTATGGTCGGCCCATGAACAGACAATTCCAACTCTAGCCCGTTTACGGCCATAATGCGATCTGTTTGGCCCATGTTTGGCCAATCGATCATACGGCCCGTATAAGGCCCATTGATGATACGCCCCGCAGAAGGCCCATTGTTTCTATGACCCGTAGAAGGCCCACTGTTTCTACGGCCCATAGAAGGCCCACTGTTTCTACGGCCAGTAGGAGGCCCAGTGTCACTACAGTAAATATTAGCCCATGGTTATTGTGGCCTAGTTTAAAAAATAGGTTATTGCAGCCATTAGCTAACCGCGGAAAAAGAACTGCAATGACTACAAGCAAACAAATAAACAAGACAACAAGGAAATAAATAAGCAAGCAACTAACGCTAGGCTATCACGGCTATTACACATATTACATCCACTGGGCATCAAAGTTCGCCACCAGTGCAAATATAGGGAACAAAGCAGCATATCATATACACTGGTTGTCAAAGTTGGCGACCAGCGCAAATAAACGCCACAGCAAAACAAATCCAGAACTGAAACCACTTCAGAAGATCTCAAGAAACAATATCCTGGGTACCCATAATGCTAGCAAGATGCTTAGCAAGCTTATTAACTTTCTCTTGTTTGGCGCTTAAATCCTCCAGCGCTTGCTGTTGCACCAGAAAATATGCATCTGAATTATGCAGGAACTTCCTCAGTCCTTCAGCTTCCTGTCGCACCACATCTGATCGATGTCTTTCAACTTGAAGTTGAGACTGAAGAAGACGAACTGATTCAGGCAGCGAGTTCGAAGAGCTTGTGCCAGCAGTAGTGGCCAGTAACTCGAACACTACATCAAGACAGGACTTTTGGGTTCCCTCACTGTCGTCAAGATAGTTTTTATCAGCTTTCTTGGAGACCAACAGGGATGTCTCACTATCTTGAACCTTATCTGCATTACTTCCTTTACCATTGGATAACGCGGTACTGCTCTCCAATATTTTGTCCGCATTCTAAAAGAGAAACAAGCAGACACATCACATGTTTACCATGTTGTATTTGAAACTCATTTTGGTAAATGAGTTCAGTAGTAAAGTGGACAGGATAACAGCATGAAACAAACATATATCTATGTACCATGGTCACTTTATGGTCTATATCATTCTAGTTTTTGTTGCCAAATCAAGATAGAGACACAGTTCAAATAATATTTGTTCAAGACAAAGCAGAATAGACAGAATATAAGTGTGGGTAACTATAGAGCAATAACAACACTTGTAATGTGCATGACATGAGAACATAACTGTTTATTCAATTGAAACTGAAATCAACATAGAGCAGGTTACAACAGCAAACTAGTTAAAGAAACAGGTTTAAAACATACCTGTTGCGCCATTGGAGTTTCAATTCCATCCTTCAAAATTGAAAATAGTTGGTATGAGTAAATACAGTAATGCAAGAGCAAAGGAGTATGAACCATAGCTACAGAACCTGACCTGAGAACAAATCTTCTTCTCCTTTAAGCGTTGAGTTGGGATTCGGAGTGGTGGTCCTCGTGCTTTGGGCACTGCAGTTCCCTTACTAACTGCTCGTGTTTGGGTGCTCTGTGGTGGAGACGGTGCTGTGTCAACTGGAACTGGGTTACTATCTGCCGGGGTTGGGGTTAGAAGGGGTGTAGCTGGTTCTCTGTCCAACTGGGTAGGGGTACAATCTGCGAGAGTCTGGGTTATGTGTGGTGGATCTGGTCCTTGGGCAATTACAACCGTGGTTCTATCTGCATCAACTGGTAGCACTATCTTTTCTGAAGACCATGTTGTTACTCCCTTAGATACTGCCATCACTCTCTCCAATTCAAATGGCTGATAAACAAGAAAAGTAATGGAAAGTATAGACATTGTATGATAGACAGGTGCAATGGATAGTGCGGAATAAAAGAGGGCATGAAATAATTCATATTTATGTTGTCTAACCAAACAGGATAGCATGACACAATTTCACATATATGATGGCTAACTAAACAGGATAGCATGACACAATTTCACATTATGATGGCTAACTAAAAAATATGGAAAGACATAGTTCAAAATATGAGAGTATGTAAACAGGATGACATGACATAACTATATAATGTGTTTATTAAATAGGTTGGCATGCCATAATTCACATACATTCACGGATAGAATGCCATAATTCAAAATATGATGACTGTAAACACTAAACAGGATGAGATGATATAACTATATGATGTCTTTATTAAATGGGTTGCCATGCCATAATTCAGATAGATGATGTGTATGTACTATGTAAACATGATGGCATGATATAATTCAAATATATGATTTATATAGTAAGCAAGTAAGCAGATGGCAATCCATATATGATGTAAAAACTAAGCAATGCAAGACAACATGCATGACATGGTAATATAACCCTGCCAAGTTTGAGCATAGACCTCAGGGGGAAATAGGACTTGTCATCAGTCTCTGAATCCTCCTCTGAGGAGCTCTCTGTAATGAGCAAGATGTCTGCTTCAGCAGGTAGCATTGTCTGCTCTGAATACCTTGTTTTCACTCCAGATACTTCCATCACCGCTTCAAATGGCTGATGCACAGGAAGAGTGGTTGAATATACAAACGTTGTCGACAAATGGAACACGTAATACAAAAAAATGATAGCATGATATAATTCACATACATGATGATTGGCTAAACAACATGGCATTGCATAATTCACATATATAATGCCTTTGCAACAAGATAGCATTGTATAATTCACATATATAATGTCTTGCAACAAGATGGCAATGCATAATTCACATATATGGTAATTAGACACTGAACAGGTGGCATTCACACAAAGCATGTCTAAACTAATCAAATGACATAGCAATGCGGGACACCATACGCACGATATGAGCAACATAACCCTGCCAAGTTAGAGCATACACTCTTAGATAAGGTAGATGCTTCTTTTTGTTGGCTTCTGTGTCATCCACCGTTATTGACCACTAATTGTTTCCTTTGCACCTCTGTGTAAACAGGGTTATCTACTTCACCTCGTTGCCATTGTGACCTTTTGTTGCAATGCACAAAACACTTTTGTTTTAAGAGTGTTTTGTGCAGTTCAACCAAAATGTCACACCAACAACGTTGCTTGATTGTTTGATCTTAGTGGAACTGCACAAGAGGAGATCTTACTTCCTATCCGTTAAGGCGAATTTGGTTCAGATCTTCTTCTTGTGAGTTGTTTGAATTCCTCATCATGAGAGGTTAGTACTAGCCTTCTTTCACATGATTCTGCAATGTGCTTTCATATGTTGTGCTACTTGTACGATAATGTTGCTTGATTTTAGTGAACCGCACAAATGGAGACAAGACTTCCAATCTGTATGTGCACCGTAATATCCCACTGAGGTAAGATAAGGATATTTCACAAGGAGCAGTTGAAGGATGGTTACATTACTCCCCACAAGACCAAACTAACTTCAGCTCAGAAGGACTGACGAATCTCCATTTTTTTGCTATGATGCGCGAGTACAATGTTGTTCTAGGATTCTTTCTGGTGAGTTCCATTTTTCTAAAAGTGTGATCTACATGGACCATGTATGTGCCTGTTGAAACTGTCAATTCATAGTACAGTTTGCTTTATACTAATCACTTTTTTGTATTTGTGCAAACAGGGGTGCTCAGCTTGATTTCAATGGGAACTGCACAAAATGTTCATGAATACATCGAATCATTCATTTCCACCACAAGAAAGGAGGTGCCAATAAGTTCAAGGCGTTGCAACATATAAGGGTGAAATCATACAAGCTACGCGCGAATTTGGTTGATTTTGGTGGAACTGCACAAAAAGAACAGCTGGTTTATTTAGCACGAGGTGCCATGTCAATGTCCGAACTGATGGCAAACCCTGCCCATTCCACAATCATAGGCATTTGATATTTTGGAATGGGGCAACCTTGTCAAATTTTGCTCATTGATTTTAGCAAGACATGCGTTTGATATTTTCGAATGGGACGCCCTTTGCTGTCAGCAGGGTCGATCAATTTTTTCTTTATTCTTTAGTTGTGAAGTAAATATTGCCTCTGACATGTGAGTAGCTGAGATGCATAATCATCGATTGTTTTGAATGTTCTCTATGAATTGCCAGGCCTGTGTGTTTGATTGCAATGTACAGAAACACTAAAAAGCTTCTCAAACTCTTTGTACTCCTTCTGTTCCTTTTTACTTCGCACATTGTGAAAGTGCATACTTTTTTGTATAAGATTGGTCAAAGTAGAGATACTTTGACTGCAGACAAAACTTGTATGCAGACAAGAAAGGACCGGAGGGAGTACATGTGAAACTGCTGCAAACGAGGTGATCACCCTGGGAATAATGCTAGTACGTATTGTTTTGCATGTTCATCCAATGCCAGTGATACAGGAATTCGAACTAATCGAAATAAATTCATTCATACATGGTCGGATTTCATATAAACATGCCGGATTTCATTACATTTCATACATCCTTCAATTAAAAAGGGGTGCGCTGGAGGTATAATTAATTAACCGAAGCTACCCACCTGTGTCCCGCTGAGCCGAACAGAAGCTTCAGTGACTTAACTGCAGGTGCAGTTGCGTAACTGACATGTGGCCCGTTGGGCCCACCTGTTAGTCAGCCAACTGCACCAGCAGTTAAGTAGAAGCAGCGTTCTTCTCCAGCGCAGCTCTCCGACTCCACGTCATCGCCAAGAAGCTAACCGGCCATCAATGGTCAACCCGCCTAGCTTGGCTTCAACCGGAGGGTAGCAGCTGTGGCATTACTTGGACCCGAGCGGTGGCGACCTACCGTGTTATACTCTTCCTCGTTTTCTGTGTGGCGCGGCCTCGTTGGCAGCGGGGCGGGGCCTCGGTGGAACCGGCGATGTCCTCTGTCTCGGTGCCGGCGGGCGGCGCCTCAGCGGAGCGGTGGAAATCCTCCCCCACATTGCCAGCAGGGTGGGGCCTCGGCTGAGCCGGCGATGTCCTCTGCCTCATTGTTGGCGGGGCGAGGCCTCGGCGGAGCCGGAGGTGTCCTCTGCCTTGTTGTTGGTGCTGCGGGGCCTCAGCGGAGCAGGGCCTCATCGACGCCAGCGGAGCGGGGACTCATCGGAGCCGGCATTGTCCTCTGCCTCATCCTCGGTCTCGCCAAACAGCGACTCGCCCGCTTCATCGCCCTCTTTGCTAGCCTCTTTGTAGGCGGCCGCAGCCTCCGCCACCCGCATGCGGTACCGCCAGCGCTCGAGGCGGCCCTTGCGGGCGGAGCGGTACAAGTCGAGCAGCGCCTCCTGCTCCGCCCGCTCCGCGGCGATCTGCTCCTCTGCCTGCATGTGCTCCTGGGGGAGATGGTGGTTGTAGGCGGCGTCGGCCTGCGCCTCCCGGAACTGCTCCTCACGCATCTGCCTCACCCTGTCCATATATTGGGCACGGGCCCCGCCGATGGTCATGGTGCAATGCACCGGCGATGATGGCGCGAATGAGGGGGTTGGCGCCGGATCATCGACTACCATGTTCTCCCTTGGGACGTCGTCGTCCTCCGGCTTCCTGCCGGCCACCCGGTCGGCAGCAATGGCTGCCATCTCCTTGTGGTCCGTCGTCCGCCCGTCCCGAAGAGCGCTGGAGCGCGAGGAAGCCATGGTGGGCAGTAGTGGTGTGGACAGGAGAAAGGGAACGGATACGGATGATTGCGGCTATGGCCGGCGCAGCAGTTTATATAGCAATGGTGGGCGGGCGGAGGGATGGACGTGTGGTGCCGGAGTAACACCCTGGCAACCGCGTATCATTAATGTGGATGGCAGATGGACGAACGGATGGCACTTGTGTCGTTTGAAGGCGGAGCAATCGCCTACACCGGGAAGCGGGGCGGGCGGCGCTGACTGTTTCGGGCAGAAAGCGCGCGCGGGCGAGGAGATGACTTTACTTGGAGAGGATGACAATGGGGACCCACGAGGTCCATAGCCTCACGTACGCAAGTGCCTCCTTATATATATATATATAACTATAATTTATTTTGCTTCCTCCTGGTTTCCTGACATCACGGTCCCACACCATTGTCAACCTATGTAGTAGTCAATAAACGAGAGAATTGCACAAGAAGCGACCGACAGCTGGGACCAAGCAGCTCGAGCAGTATTTGTGTTTTTGAGGTGTGAGCACTGTAGAGTTTTTCGATGTTTAGCCCAGATATTAATTTTTCTCCTATGAACAACAACGAAAACATCGCTGCAGGTATTAACTGGGTGGGCTGTGGCCCGTCTAGCCCAGGCCAGATATCCAGCCCAGATATTAATTTTTTTCAAGCTGAAAATGGCTAGCCCAGCTATACTTTTTTTTAGGAATACCCAGGCAAGGTCAAGTTGTTATTCTCCGCCCCGCTGGGCTGCAAATCTTTCCTAGGAGGGATGCATTAGGCTTAACAAGAAAATGGGCTTTAAGAAATAATAAATGGGATGTAAGTATAAAAACTGGGCAGTAACTATAAAAAAATGCACCAAACACGTGATTACTTTATAAAATATTATTTTTGGATATTGAAAATTTTAATTTCATTAATTGTTGCGAGCGCAATGTTTTGTTGGATTTTTACGTAATATAAATTTATATTGAAATTGTATTTAATCTGACTAGAAATTTCGGGATAAAAATATTTTGGATCCCATCAAAATGTGGGAATTTTTATTGAATTCTGTTTTGAACGGTTGGTTGAAATGGGCTGTACTTTTAACAAACTGTAAATGGGCTGTAGTAAATTCCATTAGAATTCAAAAATGGGCTACACATTCTTACAAATCTCAAATGGGCTATAAGTTCTCTGCCACACACTTCTGGCCTTACTAAGTTGACGCGTCCCCTAAAAAAATAGAGTTGACGCGTAAGCAAGGCTTTGTCAACTTATAGTCAACACACGGTTCTAGCAGCAGTGGCCGTTGGATGTCCATCCAACGGATGCCGTGCTTCTTCTTCAATCTCGGATATTCTAGCTTCACCCGCCCAAAAAATGATTCCTTCCCCTGACATCTGGGGCGCACCATTTCGGAAGCTGACCTGTGGGCCTACTAAGCTGATCTGCATGCATTCAAAAAAAAGTTGACGTACCAAGGGCTTTGTCAACTTAGTCAATATAAATGATTCTAGCTGCAGTGACCGTACGATGTCCATCCAACGGTCGTCGTGCTTCTTCAACCTCTAGTCTTCTTGCTCCAGCCACCCAAAGCAGCGCCGGTCGTGCCGCCTGCTCCTGCCTCCCATGGCCGGCTGTGCTGCCGTGGAGGCCTCACCGCCCCCTACTACTCCCACCGCTGGCCAGGCCATCCCTCCACTCACCCACACCCCCTGTTATTCTGCGGCGATGGCAGCCTCACACCGCAGCCGAACCAGTGAACACTCGTACTCCTCTCCGCGTGGGCATCCACTGCCGCGTCTTGCCCGGCTCCGCGTCGTCCCCTTCCTAGGCCTCGCCGTTGTCCACCGCCGTGGTGCTCTCGGCGCGGCGTGGTCAATGTGGTCAACGACCGACTTCCATCGGAAGAGTACTGTACGTGGAGAGGCTGACAGCTGGGTCCACGGCAGCCGTAAGGAAGTGCCTCCTTATTATACGGAAAATAATTATTCCTCCACCTGACAGCGGGGACCCACCGGACGGGCCACCAGTATTTTGTGAAAAAAATCGTTTCCCCCTGACTGCTGGGACCCACCGGACGGGCCACCGTATTTCATGAAAAAAACGTTCCCCCGCTGTCAGCTCGGACCCACCGGAAGTGCCTCCTTATTACGCACAAAAAATGAATACTCCCCCGGCTAGCTGGGGCCCACCTTGGTGGGAGGCTGACTTGTGGGCCTACTAAGTTGACGGGGACGAAGGGCTTTGCCAACTTAGTCAATATGAACAATTCTAGCTCCAGTGACCGTACGATGTCCATCCAACGGCCGTAGTGCTTCTTCAACCTCTGGTCTTCTTGCTCCAGCCGCCCAAAGCAGCGCCGGTCGTGCCGCATGCTCCTGCCTCCCATGGCCAGCTGTGCTACCGCAGAGGCCTCACCGCCCCTACTATTCCCACCGCTGGCTAGGCTCTGCGGCGACAACAGCCTCACACCGCAGCCGAACCAGTGAACCCTCGTACTCCTCTCCGCGCGGGCTTCCACTGCCGCGTCTTCCCCGGCTCTGCGTCGTCCCCTTCCTAGGCCTCGCCGTCGTCCACCGCCGTGGTGCTCTCCGCGCGGCGTGGTCAACGTGGTCAAGGAACGACTTCCATCGGAAGAGTACTGTACGTGGAGAGGCTGACAGCTGGGTCCACGGCCACAACCCAGTTTTTTTGTGATTTGCCAAGTAAGTCGCTTTGTCAGGCCTGTTGGGCTGCAAATCTTTCAAAATGAGGAGAGCTTTCATTCGGCTGGCCGAGAAAATGGCCCATCAGTAATGAGAAATGGGCTGTACATTTTTAAAACACATCAAACCGGCAATTAGTTGCAAATATCTTTTTTTTCATTTCAAGATTTTAAATTCCATTAATTTTTATGCGTGGAGAATTTGTTGGATTTTATATTGATATACATTTATTTTTAAAATCAGTTTGAATGTGAGTCGAAATTTCGGGAATAAAAACAGTTCGGACCGCACCGAAATATGCAAAATTTCGTATAATTTTTTAACCGTGGCCACAATATGGGCTGTAATGCTAACAAAAAGAATATGGCTCCAAACAAACCTTAAGAATTAGCAAATGGGCTGTAAATTGTTAGAAATAATGGCAGATGGGATGTATGCTGTTTTCCACAGATTTGAGGCTTTCCTAAAAAAAGGTTGACGCACAAGCACTGACTGTTGGATGTCCATCCAACGGCCGTCGTGCTTCTTCAATCTTTGCTCTTCCTGCTCCAGCCGCTCAAACAAGCGCCGGCGGGACTGCCTGCTCCCTCCTCCCCGCGGCCGGTTGTGCTGCCGCGCAGGCCTCACCACCCCACCATACTCCCATCACTGGCCTAGCCATCCCTCTACTCACCCACACCTGCTGTTATTCTCCGGCGACAGCAGACGAACCAGTAAACCCTCGTAGAGTCGTACTCCCCTCCGCGTGGGAAACAACTGTCGAGTCTTCCCTGCCTCCGTGTCGTCCCCTTCCTAGGCCTCGCCGTCGTCCACCGCCGTGGAGCTCTCGGCGCGGCGTGGTCAATGTGGTCAACGACCGACTTCCATCGGAAGAGTACTGTGCGTGGAGACGCTGACAGCTGGGTCCACCACCGCAGCAAGGAAGTGCCTCCTTATTACGCGCAAAATAATTATTCCTCCACCTGACAGCGGGGACCCACCGGACGGGCCACCGTATTTCGCAAAAAAAAAAACGTTTCCCCCCGACTGCTGGGACCCACCAGCTACACCTTCGCACGCAAGGAAGTGCGTCCGGGCAAAAAAAACAAAACGATTTGCCCCCCTGAATTCTAGGACCCACCAGCTACATCTTCGCACGCAAGGAAGTGCCTGACAGTCGGGAGCCACCTGGTCGAAGCGTATGTAGCGTTGTCCTTCTGGTCGCGAACGTGTACGTACATATATACTAGTGGATGTAGAGGTGCGCACGTGTCGTAGTAGAGGCGCGCACGTAGCATGTACACGTACGTACAGCGGCCATGGTGCAAGAAAGAAAATATGGCCACGTATGTGTACATACGGGCGGGGTCTCGAACACCTACTCGCGCATACATACGGCGAGGGCTCGTTGACATGGCTGGGCCGGAACGGAGAAACAGCGTCGTCGTCGTGTTCATGGGGAGGCAACAGAATGTGTCGTGTTCATGGGGAGGCAACGGAATGCGTCGTGTTCATCGGGAGGCAACGGAACGCGTGGGAGCCAACCGGCTGGGTCGGAACAGAATGCATGGTCGTGTTCATCGGGAAGGCTTGGACGGAACAGACGATGGAAACGAGGCCTGGCGTACCGCACAACGGAGGAAGCGGACCTCCTACGTTCGGAACAGGGTCCTGTTGATCGGGAGGGGTGTGGCGTACCGCAAAACGGAGGAAACGGACCTCCTACAGTCGAAACGGGGGTCCTGTTGATCGGGAGGGGTGTGGCGTACCGCAAAACGGACGAAACGGACCTCCTACGGTCGAAATGGGGGTCCCGTTCATCGGGAGGGGTCTGGCGTACCGCAAAATGGGACTCCACAGGATACTGTTCATCTCCACCGTCGACCTCCTCCAGCCTCCACGGGCTCCTGTTCATCCAGCCTCCACCACGCGCTACTCCACCGGCTACTGTTCAACCACCCCTCCACGGGCAC